>NW_022605596.1:843170-863669 GCF_008692095.1 Etheostoma spectabile | reverse complement strand
GCATCCCATTGACTCCCATTCATTTAAGCGCCACTTTGACAGCGAATAACTCTACATCTGAAGCGTTTAAAGACTTTATTCGTGCATTGTTTATTTTTAAAGAAACACGACAATGTATTAAAGGCTCCATTACCTTGTCTGTAGCAGCCGTTTTTGTAAAAATAAGCTAATGATTGTGTCATAACCAACCACAGTAGAGGAATCACCGTGTAGTACAGGGTAAGCTCGCAGACAGTTTGGATTTACCTTAGCTGTTTAGGTTTAATTACAATGTTAACTAGCATGCTAGTTAGCATTAATTAGCCTGTGCCTATGTTAATGTTAACTAGCATGCTAGTTAGCATTAATTAGCCTGTGCCTATGTTAATGTTAACTAGCATGTTAGTTAGCAGTAATTAGCCTGTACCTATGTTAATGTTAACTAGCATGTTAGTTAGCATTAATTAGCCTGTGCCTATGTTAATGTTAACTAGCATGTTAGTTAGCAGTAATTAGCCTGTGCCCATGTGGTCTCCTAACATATACCTACCTCTCCATCTCTGCGATGGGAATGATTTCATATAGGGCAATATTAATATTTAACTATTCCATTTCATTGCTGTGCAATATTTATATTTATCTATATAGTACTTAACCATTAATTACTATGCAAAATGTATCTATTATTAGTACCTAACCCTTTCATTACAGTGCAAAATGTATCTATTGTTTTATACTATCTCCTTTCACACAATGTATTCAAGCCATATGTATATGCATACAGTTGCTCCCGAATGCACCTGCCCCCCCCTCTTTTTTTTCTCTGCACTACCTACATGTACTTTTTTTTTAAATTTTGACTTTTGATATTTTGATATTTTATATTCCTGTCCATATTTTGTGTCAACACTGTAAAAGGATTGCTTCAATCTAATTGCACAGGTACTGTGTACTTGTGCATAGACAATACAGACGTTCTCTATTCTCTATTGAGATTCTCTTGCCAGCTACTAGAAGACTTACAACTTTCAGACAGGTTGCTCACGTCACATCTACGCTGTCAAGCTCAGTTGGAGGCTGCGCAGTAACGCTCAGCCATCACCGGAAAAGAGCTTCTAATAAACGGGAGCTGTTGGTCCACTTCTTTAACTGTCTATGATGTGAACACGGTTTTCCCTGGTCATGACTCGATAAAGTGAACTTTGTCCTGAGCGTAGACCGGACACATTAACAGTCTATGTTCCTGAGGCGGGAGACTGAGGTGAGCGTTAGCTGTTTTTAGCTAACTAGCTAGCTATCGATATGGTATTTGTACACTCCCTAATTGCAGAGAAATGTTAGTTGTCACACTGACAACTAAGAGTTTACACACTGTTTAGTTAGCATGCAGCTGGCATACTTTCAGAGTGTGTGTGTGTGTGTGTGTGTTGTGTGTGTGTGTGTGTGTGTGTGTGTGGGTGTGTGTGTGTGGTGTGTGTGTGTGTGTGTATAAATATATTACAGCCACAGAGTCAATAAAGAACATTGTAGCTTAACAATGGTATACCATTTAGATAAAAGTTGTCTAATAACCTGTTGGCTAATGCAGCACTAACTTGAGTGAAGTATGGAGAAAAACGAGTGATGTCAGGGTGGTGCCCTGTTGTGTTGTTGTCAGGTCCGAGATGACTCAGGTGAGCATCAGCAGTGGGGGGAGGCGGTCGGCCTGGGCCTGTGGACCTGTGGGTCCTCCAGTCTCCCAGGTCCGGGTGGAGGTTCTCACCCTGGGCGGTTCATTAGATCGTGTGTTACAGAGGGAAGGATGGCCAGATGGAAGACGTAGTCCGGGCTACGACACCTGGAAGGTAGGAAGGGAATCATTGTTTCTTCCACGCAGGCTGCATGAAAAATACTGAAAGTGAAGGAAATGTTTGGATTCAGAATGTGATGATAATTTAAAGAAGCGTTTTGGTTTGCAGAGTTTCACAGTGTCAGTAACAGGCCATTTGCAGTCAGTGGTCAGAACATCCTTAACCCCCGTGTTGTCTTCCCACTGACCTGCAAAGTTTTGTTTTCTGAGTCCAAAATTCAAATAAAAAAACCTTTTTCTACGATTGGTTGCGTTTGTCAACATTTTTGTTCTTCCCTCGATGTTTTTGTCACTTTTTCAACAATTGTCGACGTTTTTCTGAGCCTTTTTGAAATTTAAAAAAATATTTTTTTTTTACATTTCTCTCTTTTTTTGTCACTTTGTTTTACATTTGTTCACATCACATCATTTGGCTTGAGGTCAACCAAATTCAAACAAGCCACGGGCGGGCTATATAACGTCCTAAAAGATGGGAAAGTTAAAAAAAAAAAGCATGATAGGGACAACAGGCAGAGAAAAATGGCAGAAGGAACCTTTAGTAGCTCAGTCGTAGAGAGTTGGGTTGGAAACCGGAGGGTCACTGGTTCAAGTCCCCGTGGACCAAAAGTACGGAGCGTGGATTGTGTGGCTGGAGAGAGCCACTTCACCTCCTGGGCACTGCCAGGTGCGTTGGAGCAAGGCACCGTACCCTCCCCCCACCTGCTCAGGTCGCTGGTTCGGCTGGTGGCCACCACTCTGACATCTCTCCATTAGTGCATGTATAGATCCTGTGTGGTGGGTGTGGTGTGTGTGTGTGTGTGTGTGGGTGTGTGTAGTTCGGACTGGTGTAAACTAACCAAGTGTGGACACAGAGTGAAATTGTAATTCACCATAGGGGATCAATAAACCGATTGAAATTAAATTAAAAATAGTCCTAGAGACTTAAAAGACTCAAATCCTTGTGTCGAAATGTGGCTAGAGTGAGGTGGAGGTAGTGAAGGGACTAACCTGTGTTGTGTTGTCAGGTTATGTGTCGATAAGCGGTATCTGGGAGCGTTGTGGGCCGCGTGGCCAACCGGATCGCACGGGGACGCTTTGTCTTGGAGGAAAAGAGTACCAACTAGATTCAACAATGGAACCAATGCACTGCACGGGGGCTGCGGGGCTTAATAAGGTAAGACTCAGGGAATATGTGGTTGTGTTTTGTAGGAAGTTTCTAGTGATTTCTGTAGAACCTTTCTTTGACTTGTTGCACATCGGGTTTCCCACACAGTATCAGGTACATGAGGGTATGTAATAAGAGTAGTAATATGACTAATATTAATTGCTTCAGAAACAAAGAAACTATTTGCAACCTCCTTATTTTAACAACTCATTAGTAAAATGCACCAAAATGCAAAATCTGTTTATGTTTTGTAATGCGTTTCTGGAATCTAAAAAAACAAAATCGGATTTTTAAATAACCAAATATTCGTATTGACCTTAAACATCTTAATGGGTCGGGCTCTATTTCAGTCTGGGACAAAGTACAAAACAAAGTTTAATATTTGCCAGTTGCTATGTTTACATATTTTACAAGGGCCACAATGACATAATCCGCAACACACAGGCTTAATGGTTTTAAAAGCAGCAGTCTGCTCATCAGGCTGAGGGCTAAACTGTACGCAGAATTGGCTAATTACTGTGAATTCAATTAACTGCTTCATCAACTAAAACACCACACACACAAAAGACTCTACACCTAGAATACTGTATGAGGAGGACTGTGGTCTTTGTGCCACACATCGAGCTGTTGTGACTGAAGTCCTGTGGATTCTGTTAATCACGGGGCCAAAAACAACCACTTTCATCATTGCACTGCCTGGGGGGATTTAGTGCACGTTAAAGGGAATGAGGTTAAAATGGAGAGAGAAAGGGACGGCATCGGCAGCTGACAGCAGAATTAGAAGTTTCCCTGCTGCGGGGAGGCTGGTTTGACTTTAGGAACTAAAAGTAATGAGCTATCTAAGGGGTACTATCCCACTTACAGTCCCAGTTTACACACAAACTAACTAAAATGAACAAAATGCACACTAGCACCCGACTATACAGAACTTTTGAGACCAATAAATCCAGTGGAGATGTATTTACTATATTAACATTAATTTGTTATTGCTGCTAATGTATGAAATTACGTGAACACTCTAGATTCAAATGTGTTTTACTTCTGCCTTTTGAAACAGAAATAACACAAAACATTTAGTTTTGAAAATGACTAATGACCGATCCTCTATCTTTTTCATTTAAATCATCTGAAAAGATTAGAGACTAGAGGTGAATCAGTCCCACCATTAACACAGGTCACGTGGCAACAACGTGCTGTCCTTCTGAAGACGTTGGCCCTTTTTGGCCCTTTTTGGGCTAGAAACGGCCCTGTAGCCACTGGGGCAAAAGATGGAGGAGCTAGATGCAACTGTCACGGGAGATGTGTGCAGCATGTTGAAGGATAAATGCCAATTAGGGGTCTCTATGCAGCTTGGTCCCACAGGGATGGAGAAGAGTAAGTCAGTACATTCGTGGAAACATCAGTCACAGTTTGAGCTGTCACACGTTCTAACGCAGCGTTATTAGATTAGATAATAATTATTCATCCCACAATGGGGAAATTCCCTTATTACAGCAGCATTTTTCTACAGTAAACAAACCAACAAGCAAACAACATGAACAAAAAGACAATGTGAAAGATATAAAGTGACAATAAAAATAAAATGGATCCTTTATTAGTCCCACAAGGGGAAATTACAATTTTAAACTGTTGTTATTACACACATGTCAGTACTATACATGCCTAATGAAGAGATGTCAGAGTGGGGGGGCTGCCCATGGAATGGCACCCTGAGCAGTTGGGGTTCAGTGCCCTGCCAGAGAAACCTTGGCACTGCCAGGAGGTGAACTGGACCTCTCCAGCTACCAGTCCACCACCATTAGCTTGAACCAGCAACCTTCCGGTTACCAACCCAACTCCTATGGACCCCACCCCAAAAGATACTTCAGTAAAAGTTAGGTGGCATTGCAATGTAAGTGAATAAGTGACATGAAATTAAATAGAATAATATGTAATTAAATGATGTAGCAAAGTAATAACCATAGAATAGATGAAATTGAGTAAAATAAGTACCAGATTGGAAAAACATAAATACCGATAATAAAACTCACTGAATGCATGGCGGACGTTTTTAAAGTTAATAGTGAATATACACAGGTGTTTTTTCTAAGCCATCACTCCCATGAGACGTGTCCTGTAAGTGGAGTGTGTTATTTGTCTCTTTAGGCTATCTGCATGCAACAGCAGTGGAAGGTGGTGTACAGCTGAGTCTTACCAGTCCAGATGGGGACCAGGGTTATCCTGGGGAGGTTCAGGTCTCGGTCTCCATACACCCTACGGTAAGCACACGCCCTGGTAGCTGATCACGCTCCGACATTTTGCGGATCTTGACTTTTTCATGTAAATCAGTGGTTTGTACAGCCCCGTTGAGTAAGATTTGAGTTGTGTGTTCAGGGGGAAACACTAACTGCAGAATACCAAGCCAGGTCTACTAAAGCCACCCCCATCAACCTCACAACCACCTACTTACCTGGTGGACAGGTAAGAGCACACGATCAGCCGTTGTTACCATTGGGAAACATAATAAGGGGAATTGTTTGAGCTGGGCTGAAGGATTCATCTTCAGCGATTGGTAATTGTGAAGACCAGATTAGGTGCACTATGAGGTCCTGCATGGTCATACTGTTGACGTTCAAGTCGATTTCAACATAAAAGAGCAAGCACCCCCCCTCCCTAACTGTCATGACTAAACTGACCCCCAACCATCTGGTCGGTGATTGGTGATGTAGTTGTTTCCTGTCCTGTGCCTTAGTGTTTGCTTGACGTTTATGACCCCTGTTTTCTCCAAGACCGGGCTTTTTCATAGTGTATTTGGGGGGGGGGCGCTAACGGATCGGGAAGATGCCTACGATTGGAGACAAAAATCAATTGCCCTGAAACCAGCAGGAACTCATAGTGCAAGCTTCAGTTTGATTTAACATTCGTTATTTTTCTCTTGTTGTATCGTAATTACTGTTTTTCCTAAGATAAATGTTGGAATAATGTTACATATCACAGTGGCTCTTTCATTATTTTGTAACTTTAGTTAACATGGTCATAGAGGTGCGAAAAAGTAGCTAAAACAAATTTGCGAATCGCAATATCTGGCAAGAAAATCGCAATTAGATTTTTTCCCACAAATCGTTAGCGCTAGTTTCAACTCTCATTCGGGGCGGGCGGATAGCTCAGTTGGTCGAGCGGGTGACCGTGTATAGAGACACAGCGGTCCATGTTTGACTCTGACCTGCGGCCTTTGTGCAGTGATTCCCCCCCCTCTCTCCCCTGTCTTCAGCTGTCCCGTCAAAATAAAGGCAAAAAAATGCCCCAAAAAAAGATATTCCAAAAAAGAACTCTCCATTCAACTTGATCATTTTAAAAGTAGAATGAAGGAGGTCAAGCTAGAGAAAGGCAATACTAAGAGGAAATGCAGAGAGAGAGAGAGAGAGAGAAGAGAGAGGAAGAGGAACTCAAGGGAAAGATGAGGTTAGCAGTTAGTTCAGATTTTTTTTCTCTTTTGGATCTTAGATTTCTCACTCAGAACCCAAAATCACACCCAGCCCCCACACTAATTGGAACAATCACAAAACAATAAAATTGTTGCCAGGGCCTAGGGGTCTCTAACCTCAGTCACACCTGTGGTGACATGATGAGACCGGTCTCCCCAGTTCAAGCGTAGTCCCCAGCCATAGCCCTCCGGGATCTCGTGTCATGGTTATTGAGCCTGACTGATAAAAGATTTAAGGCTTTTATGATAATATTGGTAATGAAATCCCATATGCGATATATCGGCGAAATATGTTTAAAAGTATTAATCCAGAAACAAAACAAAAAGATTTACCGAACAGTAGTTATTTGTAGTTATATGAGTTCCACTAAAATAACATGATAATAATTGTTTTGTACAACACAGAACATCAAAATATATTAAAGGTCTGATAATAAAATATATAAAAAACTAAAACTAAGATATGAAACTTAAAGTCCTTGAACAAAAACACATAACAAAAAAAAAAATCAGTGTTGCCAACAGGGACGTCTTAGAGCTGGTGACAGACTATGAGCTCTACAGGGACGTTGTAGAGCGTCCTTGTGGCAGACTATGCAACGCCATCAATACAGGGACGTCGTAGAGCGTCCTCTGGTGGGACAGTATGCAACGCCATCACTAACAGGGAAGTTGTAGAGCGTCCTCTGGTGGACGGAATATGTAACGTCTGTGTGTGTGTGTGTGTGTGTGTGGGTGGTGTGTGTGTGTGTGTTGGGTGTGTGTGTGTGGTGTGTGTGTGTGTGTGTGTGTGGTGTGTGTGTTGTGTGTGTGTGTGTGTGTGTGTGTGTGTGTGTGTGTGGTGTGTGGTGTGTGGTGTGTGTGTGTAGGGTGCAGCAGACATCTATGACACACAGTATCCCATCAGTGCTCAGTCAACTGCCGTGGACGACTATCACGATTCCTACAGGTAACAGATGTCCTGTTGTCTCCCAGCAGAACCAACCCCTCAAGAGAAAGTTTAAAGCCATTGAATGATGAAGTGGGAAGTATGTAAAAAAGTAGAAAAGATCTTAGATCTTGAGCAGCTATGCAATAAGAAAGTATCGCATTTAAAAAACATTTCAGTATACATTATGTTTCTCTTCATCATTAAGGTCTTGTCTTTGCTCTTTGTCTTGGTCTTTTGTGTCTCCGTGGGGTTTTAAGAGGTTGGAGATACTGTTAGTTTAGTGCTCATGTGAATCCCGGTCACCATGTGGTTTGTACAGATAAAGTTAATTATGGTGTTTTTGCACCTGTTCCACAGAAGTGTGAAAGCCTCCTTGTGTGGGAGTGGGTTCCTACATGCTCTGTCAGATAAACTTGGCTATTACTCTGCAATTAGGTTGGTTTCCCCGACGACAGAGGAGAGAATGACTGTTTTGATATTATCCCGAATCTGTGTTAGAATGGGAATCCGGCTCAAGGGCCGAATAAGAACAAGATTGAAAATAACAATCAGTTCGAGAGTTAAAAGTAGAGGGCTGAACTGCAGTCCTGGAAAGTTGGGCTGTTCATTCCTGTGCCTCTGTGAGCCTTTCGGTCAGTTCCGTCAGTCCCAACAGGATGATAGTTGAGGGTGAGAGATAAGACAGACCTTCCTCCACAGCGCCTTATATATTATGCCCCTGTATTTAACATGGGGGTGTATACTTATGCCTGTATTTTAACATAGGGGGTGTATACTTATTGCCCCTGTATTTAACATAGGGGGGTGTATACTTATGCCCCTGGATTTTAACATAGGGGGGGTGTATACTTATGCCCCTGTATTTTAACATAGGGGGGTGTTATACTTATGCCCCTGTTATTTTAACATAGGGGGGGGATACTTATGCCCTGTATGTTTAACAATAGGGGGTGTGATACTTATGCCCTGTATTTTAAACATCTATGTTGTGAGATTGTTGTGAGACATGTCCCTCAGAGAGGTTCTCATCACCTAAATTAGTTCAATGAAACCATCACCATCAATAACCTCTTCTATCTGCAGGAGAGATCAAGACCAGTGGATGGCACGCCCTTTGACCTCCGAAAGCCTCTCTGATTGGGCCCTCAGCTGAAGGAAGTTCCAGGTCGGGGTTGACCATAATTTCTGTCGTGGTCACCGGGGACACCTGGACAGAAAGACACGCTGCCAGGTCAGCTGCAGAGGACAACACACGCTACACACAACAACAACACACATACCTTTTGTCTTTAATCTAATCTAGCAGGAAAACTGTTCCTTCGTCTCAGAGTGTGTCACCCAGCCCCGTGGGCGGGTCCTGGGGTTTCACCAGCCAACCAGGAGTCCAGGTTACACTGCCAACTTCCTGGATGCTCTATAACAGGAAAGGGCGGGGGTCAGGTAAGGGAAGCACCGCTCCTTCTGTCTGGAGACACAGAATTGGCGGATGCTGTCAACCAGGTAGATGATGAGGAGGATGAATATGAGGAGGTGATGAGATGTTACAAAGCTGTCGTGTGAAGGTATCTATTGGTGATAAGTATGTCAGCAGCTGTGTACTCTCTAATCTACTGAACAGGACCTGTTGTGTTCCCACTGTGTATGTAATTGTTTAGTTAAAACTATTTATTTTAGAATTGTAAGCACTATTTGCTTTCTAAATACATAGAATAGATTAAATAAAAAAAAAAAAAAATAGCAACCGGAAAAATCAGTAGGCAATAAGGATACGGTCTGTCTCTGCAGCAATGCAGAATCATCCAGGTCCGCATTGGGATGCATAATTCTTTTCATGCCCTACTCCACATACAACTTTAAGTTTTGATGCAAAATTATATCGATTATTCTTTGCAAACTAAAACCAGTGTGTTAGCGTGACACTGCAAGCCTGTCGGTAATTTCAGGCAACCATATATAAGGCTGAAGAAGTGTGTGTGTGTGTGTGTCTGGTCTGTGTTTTGTGTCTGTGTCGGTCTGTCCAGGTTTCGTTTCCTGACTGTCTTCTGCTCCTGGTGAGGGAACTACAAAACATGTCACTCGCTTCACCTTCACCACCGTGGGATCATGTGACCTTTCCCAACAGTAGGACAGAGAAGAAGAAAATGGTACTTCTATATACAGAAGGAGTGCAGTATCGATTGTACATATAATTTTTCGCAGTAAAATCATACACTATACTGTTCAGCGGACAGTGCAACTCAGCTCCCTCTCTGGAAAAGGGTAACTGATGCATATCTTATCATTGAAAAATGCCAATACACTACCTTCCTGGCAGAGTAATTAACGCTGTGATGTCAGGTCTGAAGAAGTGACCAAAATTAAAAAATAAATAAAAATAATGTGATTTGTGATCCGTGCCATGCCATTATTATAATAAATAAATAAATAAAGGTTTTTGACTAATCTGGTTATTGCCCATTGTTCCACTGCGGTGTTTTCAGACAGATTGGTCCCTGTCCATGATTGTTGTAGTCCATGGTTGTATTTATGCAGTATTAACAAATAGAGAGCACACTGGTAGAGTATGGCCACATGTACAAAAGGATCAGTCCCTGAAGCAGCAGCTGCAGGTTAACTCCAAAAAACCATTTAGAGAGCAGTCAAGCTGCAGCTGTTCACATTATTCATATTAGTAACGTATGTGTGTTATCATCTTTACAAAGGTGAACTATTCCTTAACATTAGGTGAGGAGGCGGGTTTGGGCGAGAGGGAACTCTGCCAAGAGACAGTGTGCGTTGCTATGGCAACCTCTTTCCACACTCAAAGAGGATTTTAACTGAGATTTCATGAAAAGGTTCGAGCCTCGCTGCAAAGGAGCTGGATGTCCATCGGTCTCTGGCTGTGGAGCTCTGACAGAGAGCATCACACTGCAGCTGGATATGGATTTCATAAGAAGTGAGCGCTCACAGTCAACTTCACCTACTTCACTTTAGCTGCTTTATTTTTCTCCAAAAAACTCTCAAAGAACTAATCATTCATTTCTTAATCCAGGAATTCTACAGAGATGAAACAAAGTGTTTCGTGCTTTCGGACCATAGTAGCAGGAGAAGTTACCCCTCCTTGATGTCATATCCTGGAAATAAGTCAGGGGGGGGGGGGATGCAACACTTCAAGCCAGGCCGAGCGCCATGCGTCATATTAGAAGCTTTAACATTTAGCCGTGTGATTCCTTGTTTTTTGGAATTGCTAGCCCATTCAACCCATAAGGTTTGTTTTTGTTTACTTATAACCCTAGACATGCACTCTAATCCATATCAATAGCAATTTAATACAAAAATAGATTTCTTCCTTACTATTGTGAAACTATAAGGCAATAATAATAATAATAACGTTAGCTATACTATTAGTTGATACATATTAAACTAGACGGATATCCTCATTTCACCACCTCCACCCACCATCTGCAACGCTCACCCCGAGCTATAGCCATCTAATCCCATCTGAACAGGTGATTCTTTCTATGTCAAGCTTCGTTATCAAATTATTCACTTGCTTATGAGGGAATGCTAAAATCAATGAAATCTCCACATACATTTTCACCTGCCGCCTGCACATGTGTGATCACCTGTCCTCTCCAATTCATTCATGATAAGAAACTTTAAAAGAAATTCATGCATAAAATGCAGTGCATGATAGCATAAAGTGTAAATAAACTGGTTATTCTGATTGAAGATGGCTCTAAATGAGTCTCCTAAACCAAAAGTAGAAGGAAGCAAGCAGCCCGTTGAGTGGGCACTGCATAAGGTTTTTTTTATTTATTTTTTATTCAGGAAAGCATTTTGTGCTGATTGTTTTCTTGTTATTATCTCCGTGTAAGCACTTTGAGATTCTTGGAATGAAAAGTGCGTTTAAATAAAATGTATTATTATTATTAGTTATTATTAAAAATCTTCATGCATGTACAATTAGTTTTAAGTTACTAACGGTTGAAAAATAATTTGAATTTTCATATTAGGTTATACAGAACAAGTAGCTTGTGTTCATTGTCATATGACAAAAGTTAGTGTTTATGAACATACCATATGGAGGGTTGGTGGTAGGCAACTGTGGAGCAGTCCAAGGGAGGCATTTTGTGTTTGCATGTTTTTAATTGGTTTTGGCGGTGCCATCAATAGCTGACTGTTTGTTGTGTAGTACCTTTTTTGCATGGTTCTTTTATTGTGTTGCTTTGGGCTTTAAGATGTTTATTTTGGGGTTTTAATTTGTGTACAGTGACAATGACTTGGCCTTGCCCCACCCCGGTGCAATTGCACCATAAGAGCACCTGGGAACGAGTGAAGCAGACCATTTAAAAATGCAGAGTGATGGACTGAGCAGCATGAGAGGAAAAGAACGGCCACAGGACTGGTGACATGAGGCGATGGGACGGGAGCAAGCCACCTGCGGTTAAGTGGGTTAATTAATGATGAAACCAGATTTATCAGAAAAATGAACACTGACACAACATCACGTAATAAGAAGGACAGAAACCATGTGGCCTGGTTCCCATCTGTAGGTTAGTTCAGTTGGTCCAGACCAGGGCGTTTGCACGAAAGTAGAATAAAGATTCCAGGATGATGATGAAAAAAACGCAGCTGACTTAGTGATGACTGCTCATCGCGGCTTAACGGTTGCATGTTTGCGAGCCAGGATGAACAGGTGGAGTAGTCCAGCACAGGTGTAATAGCTGGGATAAGTGCACGTTCACGGCTTTCTCAAATAGACCCGTATATCGATCACAGATTTACTGATGCGAGATGAGAAGACGCATGCGCCACGTTTCACCCAATGAGCAGCAGGTCTGATGGAAAGTAACGAGGAGGTGAAGAGTATAATATGCAGAGAGGGAAATAAGGCTGTTGTCAAATGGAGAGAAAAAGCCAACATAGCGGTGACGACGAATGGGTGGGGTTGTAAAAATATAGCCTTGCCTTAAAAGTGAGCAGAGGGAACTAGTTATCGGAAATGGACCCTAAGGGACTCTAGGCTTAATTTCAACCCTTATTCACAACGCGAGAACATGTTTACAACCATGCACAAACTCTTTAAGCTATATCTAATTCTTTGTACAATTATATGTTCATACAGACAATCAGAAAGGGACCACAAGAAAAGTAGTAAGTGACTTCAATACACGCTGTGAGCATATGTAAAACAATATCATTTTTTTATTCTTCTGACAAGTGACAGCACCAAATAAAAAGATACAAGAAGCATTGGTTGTTCCCGGTGTGATGATGGAATTACACTATTAGTAGCCTACTGTAATAGGCCACGTTATTAGTCGGTGATGGGAGACGTTATTGAGAAGGTATGAAACCAATGTAAGCTATTATAAAAAACATTAGGCTACTAGTACAGGAAGTAACACAAAGTGTCTTTACTAGAGAAGGACACAACAAGTAAGATTAAATATGAATGTATTGGTCTGACCAGTCTGCCAATCATATCATCTGGATATCGCTACATTATATCGGCTGGGAATATCGCTACATTAATATCGTCACACTTAATCTCCAGAGCGGTCCTGTATGAACCTGAAGCTGAGACCACGGACGCTGCGCTGCTCATCTCTATTTACAGAGGGTGGACACTGACGCGACGCACGGGTCTGCCGCAGGGCAGCGGCCACGGGCACCGGGCACCGGCCACGGGCAGCGGCGGCACGGCGCCACCGGGCAGCGGCCGCCACGCCAGGCAGCCCGACACACTACCGTCCCACCGGAAAAGGTCCCACTCCGCATCAGGTGCCAGTGCAACCATTCTAACATCTAAACAGCTGTAGTAGGGTTTTAAATCAAACTTCGACCAACAATAGTGACAAGTAGGCTAATGGGCATGTTAATAAAAATAAAGCAGAACACATGCGAAGAGACAACGCAATAAACTGTTAAACATGTTCATTTCGGATCAGACGGCAGCTGATTTGAACATGAGACTCCAGGATTATCTAGCCGGCTGTAGCGCTGCTACTGGGACAGGCTAGCGTAAAGAATAAATCTCCATGGTACTGGCTGGGCTTAATTCAATTGGTTTCGTGCAATCGAGGCCAGCTAATTCATCCAGGATAACTTGAATATCCGCGCTTAACGTTTATCCTAGTTTCGTGCACAGGCCCCAGTTCTGCTTCCAGATATTGACCTAATATTCACCGAGAAAAAAACGCTGGAGTCTATCAATCTGATGTTGAATGAATCTGGCTTAAAAAGGGGATTTTTTTTTTTTGAATAGCCTGAAAAAGAGTTAAAATATGGCCTTTACATTAACAACCTGAAAACATTTCAAATTTGCTAATTGACATTTGAGCCCTTAATTTAAAATCTGTATCATAATGGTTTATAGATTTTTTTTAACTAACCAAACCGTCTACCATGTGGACTGACTGGTCACATCAATAGTAGGGCAACTTTGAAAATATATTAGTTTCACAACCAAACGTAGCAATGTATGTAGCCTTAGTGAAAGTCTAAGAAATACTATAGCGTTTATTTAGAATTACTGAACATAAATGTTACTGTGTCCAATCTATTAAACGCTGACGTGAGCTACTGTTAGCTTGTTTGCAGCATGGTGGTCCAATGGTTAGCCTCACAGCAAGAAGGGTATGCAAACAATCCGGGATCCGGGCCTTTCTGTAGGGGGTCTGTATGTATGTTCTCCCCATGTTTGTGTGGGTTTCCTCAGGTGCCCGGTTTCACCCAACATCAGAAAAATGTACTAGGTTTCTCACTTTAGTGCCCTTGATCAAGGCACCTAATTTAAGAAAGAATCTTATGAATGGGGAACATAGGGCTGTGGGACATTAGGGCTGTGGGACCATGGTGGCTGGGTCCATAGGCCTTGGGACCATTGGGCTGTGGGTCCATAGAACTGTGGGACCTATTGGTCTGTGGGCATAGACTTTGGGACCATTAGGTTGGGGTTCATTAGGTTGTGGCTCATGGGCTGTGGGTCCATAGGACTTTGGGACCATAGGTTGTGGGTTCATTAGGTGTGGGTCCAGTGGGTGTGGGTCCATAGGACCTGGGGACCATAGGACTTGGGACCATGGGACTGGGATTGGGAGGCATGGCGGGACCATCATAGGGTTGTGGGGACCACTGGGCTGTGAGTCCATAGGGGTTGGGACCATTGGCTGTGTGGTTCATGGGCTGTGGGTCCATTGGGCTGTGGGACCATTGGGCTGTGGGTCCATAGGGCCTTGGGACATTGGGCATGTGGGTATAGAACTGTGGGACTATTGGTCTGTGGTCCATTAAGATTTGGGACCATTAGGTTGGGATTCATTAGGTTGTGGGTCCATTGGGCTGTGGTTCCATAAGACCTTGGGACCATAGGACCTTGGGACCATAGGGCTGTGGGGCCATTGGGCTGTGGGTCCATAGGGGCTGTGGGTCCATGGGCTGGGACCATAGGGATGACCCCAGGTCAGCACCCTAGAACCTGCTGGATGCGCTACCAACTACTCATTACAACATTAAATAAACCTTCTCATTTTATAATGTAACTGATAGACATTATGACATAATTACCCTCTCACTCCCTCCCATTGTAAGTGTGAATCACCCTTTTAAAAGGGTGAAGTGAAAGGATTGAACTGTGTTCTTTCAACTGCAGTCTGTCAAACAGGCCGCGCTGCCTGAAAGCTGATCTGAATCGCAGAGTCTGTGTGACAACACGCTGTGTGGGAAAGATGTGAACAAAGGGAGCATAAGTGTGTCTGCGGGCTTAGACAGGGAAGACGCAGAAAAAGGCTCGCCATATTGCATTATTCCGTGTAGGATCCCCCTCCCAGTCACACACACAGATCATAGATACACACATCATGTAGAAATAGATGCATGATAACACACTGGTTTGTTCAAGGCTGAGTTCTTGTTACAGGGTAGAATAAAGTAAAAATAAATTGTGCACTGACCATTTTGGTCATTTTAAGGGGTGTGCCAAGACTGACATTACACTGTCATAACTATAACATGATACCTGCCATTACACATTAAGCAGTTTAAATACACATCGTGTACATAAATCAAGATTTTTCCAAACGGCTGAGGAAGAAAAGAGGATCTTCTGAGATGAGATGAGAGAGAAGTCAAGAGCAAACGTATTTATGCCATAATCAGCTACAACAAGCAAATTGTTAGGACATAGTTTTGGTAACATTGATCTTTACAAATAGATAAGCGACAAGACTTTGTTCAGGACTGTACACAGGGAAATGGAGGCTTTTATACATTGCAGTTTCTTAGAAATTACAAGGACGAAAAAGTCTTTAAACGGACAGATGTAAAGTTATTTGCTGTCAAAGTGGCGCTAAAATGATGGGAGGCAAAGGATGCTAACGGCGGTGATGGCTTGTTAGCCTCAGAATATCCCCATAGGTTGTACGCTTTCCGGATGCGCTTACCCCTTGCCGTTTACTAGGAACAAAGTTACGACATAAATAACAAAAGAAAAGGCCATATTATCAATCTAAATTGAGAAAATAAAAGTGATAACAAAACTTATGGAAACACTCTAATATAAGTGGGTAAAAAACAAAACCATAACAATTTGTGAACATGGTGATGGATTTATTGACAAACCTCTAGATATAGCTAAACTATTTCCTAGGTAAAGTGGATTACAATAGAAATCAAATGTCACCTGCTATGGTCAGTTGTCCGAGTTAGTTATAAAACCAAAGATTATGTATGACAAAAAAAAAAGCAAATTTAACTTTAGTGATGGACGATAGTACCACAGAAGAGTGTGCGCCCGCTGTAGGCTGAGTCCTTTGCAGCAAAGGGCCCAGGTTCGACGTCCGACCTGCGGCCCTTCGCTGCGTGTTGCCCCCCCCAGCTCTCTCCCCTTTCTTGTCTCTCCATGTCACTCTGAATAAACACAACCAAAAACAAACACAAATAAAATACAATCTTGTCTTGAAATGCAATAAACCTGTGGGATATGACTATCTGGATGTAATTACAGGCTAGACATCTGGGTGTAGCTAAGCCTTGAGTCATGTCTTTAATTTATGGTCTAAATTGAAAGTGTTTACCCACAAATATGGAAAATGCAAAGATCAAAGGAGTAGAGAGCATTCACTGGACCAAATGGTCGCCCTATTGCATTCTGCCTGTTTGAGCAAAATCTGGAGGGAAGTTCATTCAAAGAACTTCAACTATATTTGAAAATATATATATTTATTACCATAACAGTATCAACTCGATTCCCACATGCATATTAAGTCGGGATGCAAACAATGAAAGGGTTAGGCGGGCACTTGTACTGCTTGATTCAGTGCAGCTTTTGATCTAATAGACCACCAATCTTATTGTTAAACTATCTGCATGCCTGAGAGCATTACTGAAATATATTCCATTATTACCTTTAGTAACACTATTACGTGCAAGCCACAGGCATCATTGGGACAGTTTCCATAGTTCATAGTCACAGATAGGTCATAACCACAACAGGGCTCAAGATCACTCTTTTTGAGGGGAAATAAACTTCAGTTTTGATTACTTTTAGTGGACAATACATATAAATGTTGAGTCGCAGCGACGACGAGTTACATGCAACTGCTGCTGCTTACTTAGCGTGTTTACAGGAAGGAAGCACTGCCACATGATGAGGCAGATACTGTTGACCACGATGTCATGATTTGATGGTGAGTGCTGTAACTGGATACGTTCATTTTGTTTCTTAAAACTAGGAATAGCTTCTACTTGTACCATAATTGGTGCTTTGGACAGAAGCAACTGCCACTGTCACCAATGAGGCAGAATCTCAGAGGCAGATATCGCAATACTAAAGTACGAAACCACTGAAGGGAAGTGGAACATCTGCTTTTTGTTGTGCTAGGGAACTGACCCCTGTGGAACACATAAGCCTAGGTACATAGTAGTATGTTTCAAAAACTACAAATGTTCATAATGGTTGCAGAGGCGAAGTTGAAAATCAGCTGCACATGTTTTATGACTAAAACAAATGCGCTATTGTACTGTAGTACAGTAGTACTTTAAAGTATGTAGTAAGTTAGCGGAACTTCCTGTTATTTTGTCAGCTTGTTCACCTCGTCTGCGAGTAGCTGGTGACTCATATATTACCTTCTATAGCTGTATCTCAGTACATGACAATCGCAAAGACGGGTTATTTATAGGCTAATCACGAAAATAGAACGACAGCACCGATTGACTTAGTATCCATGCCGTTAGCATCGTAGCTAACAGTATGTTACTTTGTTTAGACAAATTGTTTCACAACAAACAAACACTACTCGAATGCTGAAATACAATTCAAATGTGACTGGAATTCATGTCACAATAAAAAACATTATTTAGTTATAAAAAGCCAAATTATTGTTCTTTTAAACGGTGTTTTAATTGTACAATAAATGTATGAATCATGCAATAAAGGGAATTACATATATAAAATGTGTTTGATTTCACTAGTTTGTTGAGTTTCTTTCAGTTTTTTTAAAGTCCATAAATCCCCCAAATTTATGGGAGGCATTCAAAATGGCTATTTTTTGTTCAAAATGCTATGTTCTGCTTTACTTTCCACCACATCTGATAGATACTGGAAGCTAGGAAATTACATTGTAATGACTTTACCATCAGTCAAATGCCCCTCATTTTTAGAGATGGCAGTGTGTGATCAATCAGAGCCCCATCGTACCTCACACACTCGGTGACCTTTGTTTGGAGACGTTGTAGTCTGCAAGTTCAAAGAGCTTTCAGGAAGGTTGGGGGCCTTTAAGGACAATTGATTTTGGTGTTTGATGATGCGCAAATATCCCTTACCTCCCTCTCTCTCTATCTCTTCTTCCTATGATCGCATTTTTTAGGCTGTCTCCTTTTCTGTTTTATTTAGCCCACCATTCCCCTCTTTGCTCCTCTGCGCACTCCTCGCAGAGCATGGAGAGCTGTTGGTTGACGCATCGACGTCGGCCATCACAGCCCGTATCTCCAAGGCGCAGAGACATGACTGACCAAAGAGAGCAGCACGGGGCGGGATGTGTCCAGTCGCTCACACCCTCCACACAGAAAATCAATGGTGTTCGAGAGTGATAAAGAGACAGTACGACGGGGACCGAGAGTGGAACCGCGAAAAGGGGACAGGGACAAAATAAGAGCCAGACAGATACACGGAGACTGTTTAACGCGGTCCGACCCAACGGGAAAGTTGACATGGACGTGTCAGTTTGACTAGCTCCCAGACCGCTCTCTAACAGGTCCACCGCAGCCGCGAGCATGTTCGACGGCAGAAGGAGCCGCCAGCGCGAGGAAGAGGAGTACGGAAGGGCGGCAAAGAGCGGCTAAAACGGAGGAGAGGAGACGGAGAGAGGGGGCGACGCGGACGCGAGGAGAAAGAGAGGAGGGGGGAGAGGATTGGAGGAGGGGGAGGACGGACTCCGGCTCGCTGCCGGTAAACGTAGAGTCAGCGGGGGACACCGGGCCAGGTGGAGGGCAGCCATACGGAGCAGGAAAGGAGGTAAGGGGGCTAACGTTACCCGCGGACAGCATCACAGAACACCCGCGTGCGTGCGTGCGTGCGTTTGCGTCATGGGGGAGGCATGCCTTGTCACACACTAGGCTACAGCCGGGTCACTCTATGTCATGATGAACCCACTGACACACTACAGGAGGAGAGAATATGCAACAATGCATTTCACAACCAAGAACTAACGATAGAATCAGCTTTATTATTACTTCACCAGGGATGAGGACACATACGAGGAATTTTCTTTGGAGCATCGCGCTCACACTGTCTCACACATGCAAAACACCAAAACAAAATAGTACACATATATAACATACTTAAAAAGAAATAATATAGAGGCGGATTGAAGAAGAGTACAATAAAAAAAATTAAATGTGGAGATAGTGCAGGATACTGGGACACGTATGAACAGTGTGGAAATAGGAAATGAGAATGAGAATAAATTAAAATAACAAGTGAGATGTGAGAATGGGAATATGAATAAATACAAATAAGTGGAATAATAGTGGAACCAGTAACAGTGCTGTAGAGACAGTGGTACGGGTATTGACCGCGTATTAACTACATTTTATTTATACACTGATTTAAAATATCAGAAGCAAAAATTATGGACTATATCATACTAATATATATATATATATACATATATAATATATTCTTTTTTTCATGTAGGCCTATAAAAATACACATCTATTTGCTCAAGTTTTAGCTTAGTTATTTGGGGATAAAATACTCACCCTGGATTTTTTTTTTACAACTGCAGTTACAGTAACGGAGTAGGAATATGCAACAATGTATTAACTTCAACATTACTATTTATAACTGATAAATATAGAAGCAAAAAATGATGGACTACATCCTACTATAATTATATATATATTCTTTTTTTTCCTGTAGGCAATAAAAATACATATACTTGGCATGTAGAATATGCAAACGAGGCATTTAAACTTTAACAATAACTACTATTTATACACTGATAAATATAGAAGCAAAAAAGTGAACTATGCATTATATCCTGACTAATATATATTTATTTTGTGCCCTACACGTCAGGATTTTAGCTTGTGCCTGCATCTCAGCTAATTCTCCCACCAAATTGTGTTCATATACTATATACAATACATATACAAACAAAACTGCACATCTTATGTTCTTTGAGTCGTTTTTTATTTAGAAATATAACAAAAACATGAATACATTGTGATGAAGGTTGCTGGATATTATCCGTGTTTGACTCAAGACTTGTTTTAAACAAATGAAAAAACACACCAAAACAGTATTTAAAAGAAGTATTTACACACGGTGGTGTAATCAAGTTATGAAAAAAACCCATAATGGTGTGTTCATGATTCGACAGATAGACATGTGAGCTGTGCAGAGATGTAAAGTAAAGTGCCACGCGAATGGCAAAAGCAAAGTCCTTTAATGTTATATAAAGGGATGAGCCCTTCAAGGGCTCAAAGTCACTTGTTTGGATGAAATTACAGCGTGAAAAAGGAGAAGCGTTTTCGGTAAAATGGACATTTCCCAGTGGAATGACAGACCAAGTGGCAAGAAGAAAGCCGTTTTTTTTTTTTACCCCCCCTATCCGCATAGTGTGTTGGGATTTTATGTAATTTAGAGG
>NW_022605596.1:842856-843145 GCF_008692095.1 Etheostoma spectabile | reverse complement strand
GTGCCTATGTTAATGTTAACTAGCATGTTAGTTAGCAGTAATTAGCCTGTGCCCATGTGGTCTCCTAACATATACCTACCTCTCCATCTCTGCTGATTGGGAATGATTTCATATAGGGCAATATTTAATATTTAACTATTCCATTTCATTGCTGTGCAATATTTATTTATTTATCTATTATTTAGTACTTAACCATTTAATTACTATGCAAAATGTATCTATTACTTAGTACCTAACCCTTTCATTACAGTGCAAAATGTATCTATTTGTTTTATACTTATCTCCTTTC
>NW_022605596.1:839095-842846 GCF_008692095.1 Etheostoma spectabile | reverse complement strand
TTCAAGCCATTTATGTATATGCATACAGTTGCTCCCGAATGCACCTGCCTCCCCCCTCTTTTTTTTTCTCTGCACTACCTACATTGTACTTTTTTTTTAAATTTTTGACTTTTGATATTTTTGATATTTTATATTCCTGTCTCATATTTTTGTGTCAACACTGTAAAAGGATTGCTTCAATCTAATTGCACAGGTACTGTGTACTTGTGCATAATGACAATACAGACGTTCTCTATTCTCTATTGAGATTTCTCTTGCACAGCTACTAGAAGACTTACAACTTGCCGACAGGTTCTCACGTCACACTTACGCTGTCAAGCTCAGTTGGAGGCTGCGCAGTAACGCTCAGCCATCACCGGAAAAGAGCTCTAATAAACGGGAGCGTTGGTCACTTCTTAACTGTCTATGATGTGAACACGGTTTCCCTGGTCATGACTCGATAAAGGAACTTGTCCTGAGCGTAGACCGGACACATAACAGTTATGTTCTGAGGCGGGAGACGAGGTGAGCGTTAGCTGTTTTTAGCTAACTAGCTAGCTATCGATATGGTATTTGTAACCTCCCTAATGCAGAGAAATGTTAGTTGTCACACTGACAACTAAGAGTTTACACACTGTTAGTTAGCATGCAGCTGGCATACTTTCAGATGTGTGGGTGTAGTGGGTGTGTGTGTGTGTGTGTGTGTGTGTGTGTGTGTGTGTGTGTGTGTGTATAAATATATTACAGCCACAGAGTCAATAAAGAACATTGTAGCTTAACAATGGTATACCATTTAGATAAAAGTTGTCTAATAACCCTGTTGGCTAATGCAGCACTAACTTGAGCTGAAGTATGAGAAAAACGACGTGATGTCAGGGTGGTGCCCTGTTGTGTTGTTGTCAGGTCCGAGATGACTCAGGTGAGCCATCAGCAGTGGGGGGAGGCGGTCGGCCTGGGCCCTGTGGACCTGTGGGTCCTCCAGTCCTCCCAGGTCCGGGTGGAGGTTCTCACCCTGGGCGGTATCATTAGATCCGTGTGTTACAGAGGGAAGGATGGCCAGATGGAAGACGTAGTCCTGGGCTACGATCACCTGGAAGGTAGGAAGGGAAATCATTGTTTTCTTCCACGCAGGCTGCATGAAAAAATACTGAAAGTGAAGGAAATGTTTGGATTTCAGAATGTGATGATAATTTAAAGACGCTTTTTGGTTTGCAGAGTTTCACAGTGTTCAGTAACAGGCCATTTGCAGTCAGTGGTCAGAACATCCTTAACCCCCGTGTTGTCTTCCCACTGACCTGCAAAGTTTTGTTTTTCTGAGTCCAAATTTCAAATAAAAAACCTTTTTATCTACGATTTGGTTGCGTTTGTCAACATTTTTGTGTCTTTCCCTCGATGTTTTTGTCACTTTTTCAACAATTTGTCGACTTTTTCTGAGCCTTTTTGAAATTTAAAAAAATATTTTTTTTTTACATTTCTCTCTTTTTTTGTCACTTTGTTTTACATTTGTTCACATCACATCATTTGGCTTGATTGGTCAACCAAATTCAAACAAGCCACTGGGCGGGCTATATAACGTCCTAAAAGATGGGAAAGTTAAAAAAAAAAGCATGATAGGGACAACAGGCAGAGAAAAATGGGCAGAAGGAACCTTCTAGTAGCTCAGTCCGTAGAGAGTTGGGTTGGAAACCGGAGGGTCACTGGTTCAAGTCCCCGTATGGACCAAAAGTACGGAGCGTGGATTGGTGGCTGGAGAGATGCCACTTCACCTCCTGGGCACTGCCAGGTGCCGTTGAGCAAGGCACCGTACCCTCCCCCCCCCACCTGCTCAGGTCGCTGGTTCGGCTGGTGGCCCACTCACTCTGACATCTCTCCATTAGTGCATGTATAGATCCTGTGTGTGTGGTGTGTGTGTGTGTGTGTGTAGTTCAGGACTGTGTGTAAACTAACCAAGTGTGGACACAGAGTGGAAATTGTAATTTCACCATAGGGGATCAATAAACCGATTGAAATTAAATTAAAAATAGTCCTAGAGACTTAAAAGACTCAAATTCCTTGTGTCGAAATGTGGCTAGAGTGAGGTGGAGGTAGTGAAGAGGACTAACCTGTGTTGTGTTGTCAGGTTATGTGTCAGATAAGCGGTATCTGGGAGCTGTTGTGGGCCGCGTGGCCAACCGGATCGCACGGGGACGCTTTGTCTTGGAGGGAAAAGAGTACCAACTAGATATCAACAATGGACCCAATGCACTGCACGGAGGGCTGCGGGGCTTCAATAAGGTAAGACTCAGGGAATATGTGGTTGTGTTTTGTAGGAAGTTTCTAGTGATTTCTGTAGAACCTTTCTTTGGACTTGTTGCACATCGGGTTTCCCACACAGTATCAGGTACATGAGGGTATGTAATAAGAGTAGTAATATGACTAATATTAATTGCTTCAGAAACAAAGAACCCTATTTGCAACCTCCTTATTTTAACAACTCATTAGTAAAATGCACCAAAATGCAAAATCTGTTTATGTTTTGTAATGCGTTTCTGGAATCTAAAAAAACAAAATCGGATTTTTAAATAACCAAATATTCGTATTGACCTTAAACATCCTTAATGGGTCGGGCTCTATTTCAGTCTGGGACAAAGTACAAAACTAAAGTTTAATATTTGCCAGTTGCTATTGTACATATATTTTACAAGTGCCACAATGACATAATCCGCAACACACAGGCTTAATGGTTTTAAAAGCAGCAGTCTGCTCATTCAGGCTGAGGGCTAAACTGTACGCAGAATTGGCTAATTACTGTGAATTCAATTAACTGCTTCATCAACTAACACACACACACACACACAGAAAGACTCTACACCTAGAATACTGTATGAGGAGGACTGTGTGTCTTTGTGCCACACATCGAGCTGTGTGACTGAAGTCCTGTGGATTCTGTTAATCACGGGGCCAAAACAACCACTTTCATCATTGCACTGCCTTGGGGGGATTTAGTGCACGTTAAAGGTAATGATGTTTAAAATGGAGAGAAAAGGGACGGCATCGGCAGCTGACAGCAGAATTAGAAGTTTCCCTGCTGCCGGGGAGGCTGGTTTGACTTTAGGAACTAAAAGTAATAGCAGCTATCTAAGGGGTACTATCCCACTCTACAGTCCCAGTTTACACACAAACTAACTAAAATGAACTAAAATGCACACTAGCACCCGACTATACAGAACTTTTGAGACCAATAAATCCAGTGACGATGTATTTACTATATTACACATTAATTAGTTTTACTGCTAATGTATGAAATTACGTGAACACTCTAGATTCAAATGTGTTATTTACTTCTGCCTTTTGAAACAGAAATAACACAAAACATTTAGTTTTGAAAATGACTATATGACCGATCCTCTATCTTTTTTTCATTTAAATTCATCTGAAAAGATTAGAGACTAGAGGTGAATCAGTCCCACCATTAACACAGGTCACGTTGGCAACAACAGTGCTGTCCTTCTGAAGACGTTGGCCCTTTTTGGCCCTTTTTGGGCTAGAAACGGCCCTGCTAGCCACTGTGTCTAAAAGATGGAGGAGCTAGATGCAACTGTCACAGGGAGATGTGCAGCATGTTGCCAAGGAATAAATGCCAATTAGGGGTCTCTATGCAGCCTTTGGTCCCACAGGGATTGGAGAAGAGTAAGTCAGTAACATTCAGTGGAAACATCAGTCACATGTTTGAGCTGTCACACCGTTCTAACGCAGCGTTATTAGATTAGATAATACTTTATTCATCCCACAA
>NW_022605596.1:838931-839085 GCF_008692095.1 Etheostoma spectabile | reverse complement strand
CCTTATTACAGCAGCATTTTTCTACAGTAAACAAACCAACAAGCAACAAATGAACAACAGACAATGTGAATGAATATAAAGTGACATATAAAAATAATAATGGATCCTTTATTAGTCCCACAAGGGGAAATTACAATTTAAACTCTGTTGTTAT
>NW_022605596.1:789705-838921 GCF_008692095.1 Etheostoma spectabile | reverse complement strand
TGCTCAGTACCTATACATGCACTAATGAAGAGATGTCAGAGTGGGGGGGCTGCCCATGGAATGGCACCCTGAGCAGTTGGGGGTTCAGTGCCCTGCTCAAGAGAAACCTTGGCACTGCCCAGGAGGTGAACTGGCACCTCTCCAGCTACCAGTCCACCACCATTAGCTTGAACCAGCAACCTTCCGGTTACCAACCCAACTCCCTATGGACCCCACCCCAAAAGATATTCTTCAGTAAAGTTAGGTGGCATTGCAATGTAAGTGAATAAGTGACATGAAATTAAATAGAATAATATGTAATTAAATGATGTAGCAAAAGTAAGTAACCATAGAATAGATGAAATTGAGTATAAATAAGTACTCAGATTGGAAAAAACATAAATACCGATAATAAAACTCACTTTGAATGCATGGCGGACCGTTTTTAAAGTTAATAGTGAATATACACAGGTGTTTTTTTTCTAAGCCATCACTCCCATGAGACGTGGCTTCCTGTAAGTGGAGTGTGTTATTTGTCTCTTTAGGCTATCTGGCATGCAACAGCAGTGGAAGGTGGTGTACAGCTGAGTCTTACCAGTCCAGATGGAGACCAGGGTTATCCTGGGGAGGTTCAGGTCTCGGTCTCCTACACCCTACAGGTAAGCACACCGCCCTGTAGCTGATCACGCTCCGACATTTTGCGTATCTTGACTTTTTCATGTAAATCAGTGGTTTGTACAGCCCAGTTGAGTAAGATTTGAGTTGTGTGTTCAGGGGGAAACACTAACTGCAGAATACCAAGCCAGGTCTACTAAAGCCACCCCCATCAACCTCACCAACCACTCCTACTTCAACCTGGCTGGACAGGTAAGAGCACACGATCAGCCGTTTGACCATTGGGAAACATTAATAAGGGGAATTGTTTGAGCTAGGGCTGAAGGATTCATCTTCAGCGATTGGCTAATTGTGAAGACCATGATTAGGTGCACTATGAGGTCCTGCATGGTCACTACTGTTGACGTTCCAAGTCGATTTCAAACATAACAGAGCAAGCACCCCCCCTCCCTTAACTGTCATGACTAACTGACCCCCAACCATCTGGTCGGTGATTGGCTGATGTAGTTTGTTCCTGTCCTGTGCCTCTAGTGTTTGCTTGACGTTTATGACCCCTGTTTTCTCCAAAGACCGGGCTTTTTCATAGTGTATTTGGGGGGGGGGCTGCTAACGGATCCGGGAAAGATGCCTACGATTGGAGACAAAAATCAATTGCCCTGAAACCATGCAGGAACTCATAGTGCAAGTCTTCAGTTTGATTTAACATTCGTTATTTTTCTCTTGTTGTTATCGTAATTACTGTTTTTCCATAAGATAAATGTTGGAATAATGTTACATATCACAGTGGCTCTTTCATTTATTTTGTATTACTTTAGTTAACATGGTCATAGAAGGTGCGAAACGTAGCTAAAACAAATTTGCGAATCGCAATATCTGGCAAGAAAATCGCAATTAGATTTTTTTCCCCACAAATCGTTAAGCGCTAGTTTCAACTCTCCATTCGGGGCGCCCGGATAGCTCAGTTGGTCGAGCGGGTGACCGTGTATAGAGACACAGCGGGTCCATGTTCGACTCTGACCTGCGGCCTTTTGCTGCATGTTATTCCCCCCCCTCTCTCCCCTGTCTTCAGCTGTCCCGTCAAAATAAAGGCAAAAAAAATGCCCCAAAAAAAGATATTCCAAAAAAGAACTCTCCATTCATACTGATCATTTTAAAAGTAGAATGAAGGAGGTCAAGCTAGAGAAAGGCAATACTAAAGAGGAAATGCAGAGAGAGAGAGAGAGAGAGAAGAGAGAGGAAGAGGAACTCAAGGGAAAAGATGAGGTTAGCAGTTAGTTCAGATTTTTTTTCTCTTTTGAGATCTAGATTTTCTCACTCAGAACCACAAAATCACACCCAGCCACACTAATTGGAACAATCACAAAACAATAAAATTGTTGCCAGGGCCTCAGGGCGTCTCTAACCTCAGTCACACCTGTGGTGACATGATGAGACCGGTCCTCCCCAGTCAAGCGTAGTCCCCAGCCATAAGCCCTCCTGGGATCTCGTGTCATGGTTATTAGAGCCTGACTGATAAAAGATTTTTAAGGCTTTTACTGATATATATTTGGTAAATGAAATCCCATATGCCGATATATCGGCCGAAATATGTTTAAAAAGTAATTAATCCAGAAACAAAACAAACAGATTTACCTAACATTAGTTATTTGTAGTTATTCATGAGTTCTCACTAAAATAATATGATAATAATTTGTTTTGTCACAACAGAACATCAAAATATATTAAAGGTCTGATAATAAAATATATAAAATACAAACTTAAGATATGAACTTAAGTCCTTGAACAAAAAACACAATAACAAAAAAAAATCAGTGTTGCCAACAGGGACTCGTAGAGCGTCTCTGGTGACAGACTAGCAACGCCATCACTACAGGGACTTGTAGAGCGTCCTCTGGGACAGACTATGCAACGCCATCACTACAGGGACGTCGTAAGCGTCCTGGTGGACAGACTATGCCCCATCACTAACAGGGACGTTGTAGAGCGTCTCTGGTGGACAGACTATGTGTACGTGTGTGTGTGTGTGTGTGTGTGTGTGTGTGTGTGTGTGTGTGTGTGTGTGTGTGTGTGTGTGTGTGTGTGTGTGTGTGTGTGTGTGTGTGTGTGTGGTTGTTGTGTTGTGTGTGTGTGTGTGTGTGTGTGTGTGTGTGTGTGTGTGTGTGTGTGTGTGTGTGTGTAGGGTGCAGCAGACATCTATGACCACACAGTATCCATCAGTGCTCAGTCCTACCTGCCTGTGGACGACTCATCGATTCCTACAGGTAACAGATGTCCGTGTTGTCTCCCAGCAGAACCAACCCATCAATGAGAAAGTTTAAAGCCATTTGAATGAAGTGGGAAAGTATAGTAGAAAAAGTAGAAAAGATCTTAGATCTTTGAGTTCAGCTCATGCAATAAGAAAAGTATCGCATTTAAAAAACATTTCAGTATACATTATGTTTCCTCTTCATCATTAAGGTCTTGTCTTTGCTCTTTGTCTTGGTCTTTGTGTCTCCGTGGGTGTTTTAAGAGGTTGGAGATAACTGTTAGTTTAGTGCTCATGTTGAATCCCTGGTCACCATGTGGTTTGTACAGTATAAGCGTTAATTATGGTGTTTTTGCCACTGTTCCACAGAAGTGTGAAAGCCTTCCACTTGTGTGGGAGTGTGTTCCTACATGCTCTGTCAGATAAACTTGCTCATTACTCTGCAATTAGCTTTGGTTTCCCCCGACGACAGAGGAGATAATGACTGTTTATATATATCCCAGAATCTGTGTTAGAATGGGAATCCGGCTCAAGGGCCGAATAAGAACAAGACTTGAAAATAACAAATCAGTTCTGAGAGTTAAAAGTAGAGGGCTGAACTGCAGTCCTGGAAAGTTGGGCCTGTCTAATTCCTGTGCCTCTGTGAGCCTTTCTGTCAGTCCTCCTGTCAGTCCCCAACAGGATGATAGTTTGAGGGTGAGAGATAAGACAGACCTTCCTCCACAGCGCCTTTATATACTTATGCCCCTGTATTTTAACATAGGGGGTGTATACTTATGCCCCTGTATTTTAACATAGGGGGGTGTATACTTATGCCCCTGTATTTTAACATAGGGGGGTGTATACTTATGCCCCTGTATTTTAACATCTATGTTGCTGAGATTGTTGCTGAGACATTGTCCCTCAGAGCGTGTCTCATCACCTAAACTTAGTTCAATGAAACCCAATCACCAATCAATAACCTCTTCTATCTGCAGGAGAGATCAGACCAGTGGATGGCACGCCCTTTGACCTCAGAAAGCCTCTTCTGATTGGCCCTCAGCTGAAGGAAGTTCCAGGTCCGGGGTTTGACCATAATTTCTGTCTGTCGTCACCCGGGGACACCTGGACAGAAAGACACGCTGCCAGGTCAGCTGCAGAGGACAACACACGCTACACACACAACAACACACATACCTTTTGTCTTTAATCTAATCTAGCAGGAAAACTTGTTCCTTCGTCTCAGAGTGTGTCACCCAGCCAGTGGGCGGGTCCTGGAGGTTTCCACCAGCCAACCAGGAGTCCAGTTCTACACTGCCAACTTCCTGGATGGCTCTATAACAGGAAAGGGCGGGGTCAGGTACGGGAAGCACAGCTCCTTCTGTCTGGAGACACAGAATTGGCCTGATGCTGTCAACCAGGTATGATGATGAGGAGGATGAATATGAGGAGGATGATGATGATGTTACAAAGCTGTCGTGTGAAGGTATCTATTGGTGATAAGTATGTCAGCAGCTGTGTACTCTCTATATCTACTGAACAGGACCTGTTGTGTTCCCACCTGTGTATGTAATTGTTTTAGTAAAACTATTTATTTTAGAATTTGTAAGCACTATATTTGCTTTCTAAAATACATATGAATAGATTTAAATTAAAAAAAAAAAAAAAATCAGCAACCGGAAAAATCAGTAGGCAATAATGGATTACGGTCTGTCTCTGCAGCAATGCAGAATCATCCAGGTCCGCATTGGGATGCAATAATTCTTTTCATCGCCCCTACTCCACATACAACTTTAAGTTTTGATGCAAAATTTATATCGATTATTCTTTGCAAACTAAAACCAGTGTGTTAGCGTGACACTGCAAGCCTGTCGGTAATTCAGGCAACCATATATAAGGCTGAAGAAGTGTGTGTGTGTGTGTGTCTGTGTCTGTGTGTCTGTGTGTCTGTGTCTGTCCAGGTTTCGTTTCCTGACTGTCTTCTGCGTCCTGGTGAGGACTACAAACATGTCACTCGCTTCACCTTCACCACCGTGTGATCATGTGACCTCTACCAACAGTAGGACAGAGAAGAAGAAAATGGGTACTTCTATATACAGAAGGATGTGCAGTAATCGATTGTACATATACTTTTTCGCAGTAAAATCATACACTATACTGTTCAGCGGACAGTGCAACCTCAGCTCCTCTCTGGAAAAGTGTAACTTGATGCATATCTTTATCATTTTGAAAAATGCCAATACACTACCTTCCTGGCAGAGTAATTAAAGCCTGTGGATGTCAGGTCTGAAGAAGTGACCAAAATTAATTAAAATAATAAAATAATGTGATTTGTGATCCTGTGCCATGCCATTATTATAATTAAATAAATAAATAAAGAGTTTTCTGACTCAATCTGGTTATTGCCATTTGTTCCACTGCGGTGTTTTCAGATCAGATTGGTCCCTGTCCATGATTGTTGTAGTCCATCTGTTGTATTTATGCAGTATTAACAAATTAGAGAGCACCTGGTAGAGTATTTGCCACATGTACAAAGGCTCAGTCCCTGACGCAGCAGCTGCAGGTTCAACTCCAAAAAACCATTTAGAGAGCAGTCAAGCTGCAGCTGTTCACATTATTCATATTATGTAACGTATGTGTGTTATCATCTTTACAAAGGCTGAACTATTCCTCTAACATTAGGTGAGGAGGCGGGTTTGGGCGAGAGGGAACTCTGCCAAGAGACATGTTGCGTTGCTATGGCAACCTCTTATCCATCACTCAAAGAGGATTTTAACTGAGATTTCATGAAAAGTTGCGAGCCTCGCTGCAAAGGAGCTGGATGTCCATCGGTCTCTGGCTGTGGAGCCTCCTGACAGAGAGCATCACACTGCAGCTGGATTTATGGATTTCATAAGAAGTGAGCGCTCACAGTCAACTCTCACCTACTTCACTTTAGCTGCTTTATTTTCTCCAAAAACTCTCAAAGAACTCACTCATTCATTTCTTAATCCAGGAATTCTACAGAGATGAAACAAAGTGTCTCCCCTGTGCTTTCGGACCATAGTAGCAGGAGAAGTTAACCCTCTCCTTGATGTCATATCCTGGAAATAAGTCAGGGGGGGGGGGGATGCAACACTTCAAGCCACGGCCGAGCGCCATGCGTCATATTTAGAATGCTTTAACATTTAGCCTCGTGTGATTCCTTTGTTTTTTGGAATTGCTAGCCCATTCAACCCATAAGGTTTGTTTTTGTTTACTTTTATAAACCTCAGACATGCACTCTTAATCCATATCAATAGCAATATAATACAAAAATAGATTTCTTCCTTACTATTGTGAAACTTTATTAAGGCAATAATAATAATAATAACGTTAGCTATACTATTTAGTTATAATATTAAACTAGACGGATATCCTCATTTCACCACCTCCACCCACCATTCTGCAATCGCTCACCCCGATGCTATAGCCATCTAATCCCATCTGAACAGGTATGTCTTTCTATGTCAATGCTTCGTTATCAAATTTATTCCACTTGCTTATTGAGGGAATGCTAAAATCAATGAAACTCCACACTACATTTTCACTGCCGCCTTGCACATTGTGTGACTACACCTGTCCTCTCCACTTCATTCATTGATAAGATAACTTTAAAGAAATTCATGCATAAATTGCAGTTGCATGTAAGCATAAAGTGTAAATAAACTGAGTTATTCTGATTGAAGATGGCTCTAAATGAGTCTCCTAAACCAAAAGTAGAAGGGCAAGCAAGCAGCCCGTTGAGTGGGCACTGCATAAGGTTTTTTTTATTTATTTTTTATTCAGGAAAGCATTTTTGTGCTGATTGTTTTTATTGTTATTATTCTCCTGTGTAGCACTTTGAGATTCTTTGGAATGAAAAGTGCGTTATAAATAAAATGTATTATTATTATTATTATTATTATTAAAAATCTTCATGCATGTACAATTAGTTTTTAAGTTACTACTGGTTGAAAAATTAATTTGAATGCTTCATATTAGGTTAATACAGAACAAGTATGCTTGTGTTCATTGTCATATGACAAAAGTTAGTGTTTTGTAGAACTACATCTATGGAGGGTTGGTGGTATGCAACTGTGAGCAGTCCAAGGGAGGCCATTTTGTGTTTGCATGTTTTTAATTGTGTTTTGCGGTGCCATCATTTAGCTGACTCGTTTTGTTGTGTAGTTATCCTTTTTTGCATGGTTTCTTTTATTGTGTTGCTTTGGGCTTTAAGATGCTTTTATTTTGTTGGTTTTAATTTGTGTACAGTGACAATGACTTGGCCTTGCCCCACCCCCGGTGCCAATTAGCACCGATAAGAGCCACCTGGGAACGAGTGAAGCAGACCATTTAAAAATGCACGAGTGACTGAGCAGCATGAGAGGAAAGAACGGCCACAGGGACGGTGACATGAGGGACGATGGGACGGGAGCAAAGCCACCTGCGGTTTAAGTGGGTTTAATTAAATGATGAAACCAGATTTATCAGAAAAATGAACACTTGAACACAACATCAGCGTAATAAGAAGGACAGAAACCATGTTTGGCCCTGGTTCCCATCTGTAGTTTAGTTCAGTTGGTCCAGACCAGGGGCCTGTTGCACGAAAGTAGAATAAAGATATCCAGGATGAGTGAAAAAAACGCAGCTTGACTTAGTGTGATCTGCTCATCGCGGCTTAATCGGTTGCATTGCATGTTTGCCGAGCCCGGATGAACAGGTGGAGCTATGTCCCCAGGTGTAGATAGCTGGGATAAGTGCACGTTCACGGCTTTCTCAAATAGACCACGTTATCGATCACAGATTTACTGATGCAGAGATGAGAAACGCCGCCACGACGTTTCACCCAATGAGCAGCACTTCTGATGGAAAGTAACGAGGAGTGAAGAGTATATATGCAGAGAGGGAAATACGGCTGTTGTCAAATGGAGAAAAAGCCCAACTAGCGGACCGACTGAATGTGTGGGGTGTAAAATATAGCCTTTGCCTTAAAGTGAGCAGAGGAACTAATTTCCTCGGGAAATGGACCCTAAGGACTCTAGGCTTAATTCAAACCCTTATTCACAACGCGAGAACATGTTTTACAACCATGCACAAATCTCTTTAGCTATATCTATTCTTTGTACATTAATGTTCTACAGAACAATCAGAAAGGGACCACAAGAAAAAGTAGTAAGTGACTTCAATACACCCTGTAGCATATTGAAACAAATTCATGTTTTTTATTTCTCTGACAGTGACAGCACCAAAATAAAAAGATCAAGAAGCATTGTGTTCCCGGTGTGATGAATGATAATTACACTATACGTAGCCTACTGTTATGGCCACGTTTATGTCCGGTGATGGGGAACTTATTGAGAAGGTTATGAAACCATGTAATCTATTATAAAAAACATTGCCTACTTATTAAGGAGTAACACAAAGTGTCCTTAACTGAGAAGGACAAGCAACAAGAAGATTAAATCATGAATGTATTGGTCTCTGACCAGTCTGCAATTAATATCATCTGGAATTCGCTACATTAATATCGTCTGGGAATCGCTACATTAATATCGTCACACTTAATCTCCAAGCGCGTCCTGTATGAACCTGACTGAGACCACGGACGCTGCGCTGCTCATCTCTACTTTTACAGAGGGGTGGACACTGACGCGACGCACGGGTCTGCCGCCGGGCACGGCCACCGGCACCGGCACCGGCCACCGGGCAGGCGGCCACCGGCCACCGGGCAGCGGCCGCACGCCAGGCAGCCTCGACACACTACGTCCCACCGGAAAGTCCCACTCCGCATCAGGGTGCCAGTGCAACCATTTCTAACATCTAAACAGCTGTAGTAGGGTTAAATCAAACTCGCGACAACAATAGTGACAAGTAGGCTAATGCATGTTAATAAAAATAAAGCAGACACATGCAGAAGACAACGCTAACTGTTAAACATGTTATTTCGGATCAGACGGCAGCTGATTTGGACACATGAGACTCCAGGATTAATCTTAGCCCGGCTGTTAGCCCTTCTGCTGACCAGGCTAGCCGTAAAGAATAAATCTCCATGGTTACTTGGCTGGGCTTAATTCAATCTGGTTTCGTGCAATCGAGTCCAAGCTAAATTCATCCAGGATATTTGAATATCCCGCTTAATGTGTTATCCTAGTTTCGTGCACCAGGCCCCAGTTCTGCTTCCAGATATTGACACTAATATTACCCGAGAAAAAACCTGGAGATTTTCTATCACTCTGATGTTGAATGAATCTGGCTTAAAAAGGAGGATTTTTTTTTTTTGAATAGCCTGAAAAAGAGTTAAAATATGGCTTTAATTAACAACCTGAAACAATTTCAAATATGGCTTTAATTGGACATTTGAGCCCTTAATTTTAAAATCTTGTATCATAATGGTTCATAGCTTTTTTTTCTAACTAACCAACCGTCTACCATGTGGACTGACGGGTCACATCAATTAGTAGGGCAACTTTGAAAATATATTATTTTTCAAACCAAAACGAGCAATGTGTGTAGCCTTAGTGAAGTCTAAGAATTACTATAGCGTTTATTTAGAATTACTGAAATAAATGTTTACTGTGTCCAAATCTATTAAACGCTGACGTGAGCTACTTTTAGCTTTGTTTGCAGCATGGTGGTCCAAGTTAGCCTCACAGCAAGAAGGTTATGGCAAACAATCCCGGGGATTCCGGGCCTTTCTGTAGGGGGTCTGTATGTATGTTCCCCCATGTTGTGTGGGTTTCCTCCAGGTCTCCGGTTCACCACCAAAACAGTACTAGGTCTCCATTTAGTGCCCTTGATCAAGGCACCTTATTTTAAGAAGAATCTTTATGAATGTGGGAACATAGGGCTGTGGGACCATTAGGCTGTGGGACCATTGGGCTGTGGGTCCATAGGCCTTGGGACCATTGGGCTGTGGGTCCATAAACTGTGGGACTATTGGTCGGTGGGTCCAAGGACTTTGACCATTATTTGGGTTCATTAGGGTTGTGGCTCCATTGGCTGTGTCCATAGGACTTGGGACCATTAGTTGTGGGTTCATTAGGTTGTGGGTCCATTGGGCTGTGGGTCCATAGGACCTTGGGACCATAGGACCTGTGGGACCATAGGTCTGTGGGTCCAGGGGGCTGTGGGACCATAGGTTGTGGGACCATTGGCTGTGAGTCCATAGGGTTGGGGCCATTGGGCTGGGTTCATTGGGCTGTGGTTCCATGGGCTTGGGACCATTGGGCTGTGGGTCCATAGGGCTTGGGACCATTGGGCTCGTGGGTCCATAGAACTGTGGGACTATTGGTCTTTGGGTCCATAAGACTTTGGGACCATTAGGTTGTGGATTCATTAGGTGTGGGTCCATTGGCTGTGGGTCCATAAGACCTTGGGACCATAGGACCTTGGGCCCATAGGGCTGTGGGACCATGGGCTGTGGTCCAGGGCTGTGTCCATTGGCTTGGGACCATAGGGATACCCCAAGGTCAGCACCCTTAGACACCTGCTGGATGCGCTACAACCTACTCATTACAACATTAAATAAACCTTCTCATTTTGTATAATGTACTGATAGAATTAATGACATAATTACCCTCTCCACTCCCTCCCCATTGTAATGTGTGAATCACACCTTTTAAAGGGTGAAGTGAGGATTTGAACTGTGTCATCTTTCAACTGCAGTCTCGTCAAACAGGCCGCGCTGCCTGAAAGCTCTGAATCGCAGCGTCGTGTGACACCACGCTGTGGTGGGAAAGATGTGACACAAAGAGCTTAAGTGTGTCTGCGGGCTTAGACAGGGAAGACCAGAAAAAGGCTCCGCCATATTGCATTATTCCGTTTAGGAGTTCCCTCCCTTCACAGTCACACACAGACATAGATACACACATGCATGTAGAAAATATGCATCATAACACAACTGTTTTGTTCAGGCTGAGTTCTTGTTACAGGGTTTAGCAAATAAATTAAAAATAAATTGTGCACTGACCCATTTTGGTCATTTAAGGGGTGTGCACAAGACGACATTACACTGTCTAACTAAACATGATACCTGCCATTAACATTAGCAGTCTTAAATACACATCCGTGTACATAAATCAAGATTTTTCCAAACGGCTGAGGAAGAAAGAGCTGATCTTCTGAATGAGATGAGAGAAGCAGAGCAACGTATTTATCCATAATCACTACAACAAGCAAATTGTTAGAGACATTAGTTTTGGTTAACATTGATGCTTCTACAAAATAGATAGCGACAGACTTTTGTCGGGACTGTAAAGGTAATGAGGCTTTTATACTGTCATGTTTCTTTAGAAATAAATAACCAAAAAGTCTTTAAACGGAGCGAGTATCGTGCGTAATGTATACTGTGCAATGGGCGCAATGACAATGGCATATGGACACGGCAGGTGATGGCTTGTTAGCCTCAGAATCACCCCATAGTGGTACGCTTTCCGGATGCTCGCTTACCCCCTTGCCGTTTACCAGGAACAAAGTTACGACATTAAATAAACAAAGAAAAGGCAATATTATCAATCTAATTGAGAAAATAAAAAGTGATAACAAAACTTATGGAAACACTCAATAATATAAGTGGGTAAAAACACAAACTCCAACATTTGTTAACATGGATGGATTTATTGACAAACCTCTAGATATAGCTAATCACTATTTCCTAGGTAAAGTGGATACAATAAGAAATCAAATGTCACCTGCTATTGGTCAGTTGTCCGAGTTAGTTTATTAAACCAAAGATTATGTATGACAAAAAAAAGCAAATTTAACTTTAGTGATGGGACGAGTAACCCAGTAAGATGTGCGCCCCGTGTAGGCTGAGTCCTTTGCAGCAAAGGCCCAGGTTCGAGTCCGACCTGCGGCCCTTCGCTGCGTGTTGCCCCCCCCAGCTCTCTCCTCCCTTTCTTGTCTCTCCACTGTCACTCTGAATAAAACACACAAAAAAAAACAAAATAAAATACTAATCTTGTCTTGAAATGCATAACCCTTGTGGATATGACTATCTGGATATTAATATACTACGGCTAGCATCTGAGGTTGTAGCTAAGCCATTGAGTCATGTCTTTAATTATGTTCTAAATGAAAGTGTTTACCCAACATATGAAAATTGCAAAGATCAAAAGAGTAAGGCAATTCACTGACCCAAATGGTCGCCCTATTTGCATTCTGCTGTTTTGAGCAAATCCTGGAGGAAGTTCATTCAAGAACTTCAACTATATTTGAAAGTATATATTATATTATTACCATAACAGTATCAACTCTGAATTCCCACATGCATATTAAGTCGGGATGCACACAACTGAAAGGGTTTGGCGGGCACTGTACTGCTGTTTTCATGCAGCTTTTGATCTAATAGACCACCAATTCTTATTAGTTAAACTATCTGCATGCCTAGAGCATTACTGAATTATTCCATTATTAGCCTTTATAACACTATTACTGTGCAAGCCAAGGCATCATTGGGACAGTTTCCATAGTTACATAGTCACAGATATGGTCATAACCACAACAGGGCTCAATGACTCCTTTTTGAGGGGGAAATAAACTCAAGTTTGAGTTACTTTTAGTGTGACAATACATTAAAATGTTGAGTCGCAGCCTGACGAAGAGTTACATGCAACTGCTGCTGACTTACATTAGCGTAGTTACAGGAAGGAAGCCACTGACCACATGATGAGCAGATACTGTTGACACATGTCATGATTTGATGGGAGTGCTGTAACTATTTACGTTCTTTTTGTTTCTTAAACTAGTTGAATAGCTTCTACTTGTACCATAATGTGCTTTTTGGACAGAAGCCACTGCCACTGTCACCAATGGAGCAGAAATCTCAGAGGCAGATATCGCAATCCCTAAAGTTAAACCACTGAAGGAAGTGAGAACATCTGCTTTTTGTTGTTGCCTAGAGAACTGACCCCTGTGGACACATAAGCCTAGTTACTAAGTACGTATGTTCAAAAACTACAAATGTTCTCATAATGAGTTGCAGAGCGAAGTTAAAAATCAGCTGCACATGTTTTATTGACAAAAAATGCCTATTGTACTGTAGTACAAGTAGTACTTTTAAAGTATGTAGGTAAGTTAGCAGGAAACTTCCTGTTTATTTTGTCAGCTTGTTCACCTCGCTCTGCGAGTAGCTGTGGACTTCATATATTACCTTCTTATAGCTGTATTCTCAGTAACTACAATCGCAAAGACGGGTTATTTATAGCTAATCACGAAATAGAACTGACAGCACCGATTGACTTAGTTATCCATGCCGTTGCATCGTAGCTAACAGTATTGTTCTTTGTTTAGGACAAATTGTTTCACTAAAAAATCAACACTACTCGAATGCTGAAATTACAATTCAAATGTGACATGGAATTCTGTCACAATAAAAAACATTTATTAGTTATTAAAAGCCAAATTATTGTTCTTTTAAACGGTTTTTTAATTGTACAATAAATGTATGTAAATGCATGCATAAAGGGAATACATATAAAATGTGTTTTGTATTTCACTTAGTTTTGTTTGAGTTTCTTTCATTTTTTTTAAATTGTCCATACATCCCCAAATTTATGGGAGGGCAATTCAAAATGGCTATTTTTGTTCAAAAATGCTATTGTTCTGCTTTACTTTCCACCACATGATAATACTGTAAGCTTAGAAATTCACATTGATAATGACTTTACCATCAGTCAAATGCCCCTCATTTTTAGAGATGGCAGTGTGTGATCAATCAGAGCCCCATCGTACCTCACACACTCGGCTTGACCTTTGTTGGAGACGTGTAGTCTGCAATGTCAAAGAGCTTTCAGGAAGGTTGGGCCTTTACGACAATTGATTTTGGTTTTGATGATGCAGCAATATCCCTTCCTCTCTGACTCTCTCTCTCTCTCTCTTCCTTCCTATGATCTGCATTTTTTAGGCTGTCTCCTTTTCTGTTTTTATTTAGCCCACCATTCCCCCTCTTTGCTCCTTCGCGCACTCCTCTGCAGAGCATGGAGAGCTGTCTGTTGACGCATCGACGTCGGCACTCACACGCCGTATCTCCAAGGCGCAGGACATGATGACCAATAAGAGAGCGCACGGGCGGGATGTGTCCAGTCCGCTCACACCTCCACACAGAAAATCACTGGTGTTCGAAGTGATAAAGAGACGAGACGGGACCGAGAGTGGAACCGCGAAACGGGACAGGACACAAATAAGGAGACAGACAGATACCGGAGACTGTTTAACGCGGTTCCACCACGGGAATAATGTTGACATGGACGTGTCAGTTTGACTAGCTCCAACCCGCTCTCTAACAGGTCCACCGCAGCCGCGAGCATGTCGACGGCAGAAGGAGCCGCAGCGCGAGGAAGGAGAGTACGGAAGGGCGGCAAAGCGGTCAAAAACGAGGAGAGGGAGACGAGAGGGGGCGGACGCGGACGCGGAGGAAAAGAGGAGGGGGAAAGGAATTGGAGGAGGGGAATTACGGACTCCGCTCGCTGCCCGGTAACGTAGAGTCAGCGGCGGACAACCGCCAGGTGGAGCGGCAGCCAATACGAGCAGGACGGAAGGTAAGGGGGCTAACGTTACCCCCAGGACAGCATCACAGCACCCGCGTGCGTGCGTGCGTGCTTTGCCGTCATTGGGGGCATCCTCTGTCACACACTAGGCTACAGCCGGTCACTTTTGTCAGTGATGAACCCACTGACACACTAACAGATGTAGAATATGCACAATGCATTTCAAAAACAACGACTAACTATAGAATCAGCTTTATTTATTATTCACCAGGTATGAGGACACTACGAGGAATTTTTCTTTGGAGCATCGTCGCTCACACTGGTCTTACACATGCAAAACAACCAAAACAAATATGTACCAATATATACAACTCTAAAAGAAATAATATAGAGGCAGGATTGCAATGAAGAGTACAATAAAAAAAATTTAAATGTGGAGCATAGTGCAAAGGATACTGGACAGTATGAACAGTTGTGAAATGGAAATGAGAATGATGAATAAATATAATAACAAGTGAGATGTGAGAATGGAATGATGAATAAATACTAAATAAGTGAATAATATGGAACCAGTAAACAGGTGCTGTAGAGACAGTGGTACTGGTATTGACCAGTATTAACTACATTTATTTATACACTTATATATGAAGCAAAAAATTATGGACTATATCATACTAATTATATTATAATATACATATATATAATATATTCTTTTTTCATGTAGGCCATAAAATACACATCTATTTGCTCAAGTTTTAGCTTAGTTATTTGGGGATAAATTACTCACCCTGATTTTTTTTTTTTACACTGCAGTTACGTAACGGATGTAGAATATGCAACAATGTTTAACTTCAACAATTAACTATTTATACACTGAATAATATAGAACAAAAATGATGGACTACATCCTACTATATATATATATATATTCTTTTTTTCCATGTAGGCCAATAAAATATACTATACTTGGCATGTAAATATGCAACGTGCTTAAACTTTAACAATTAACTACTATTATACACTGATAAATATAGAAGCAAAATGTTTGAACTATGCATTATACTACTAATATATATTTATTTGTTGCCCTACAGTCAGGATTTTAGCTTGTGCCCCTTGCTCTCAGCTAATTCTCCCACCAATTATTGTGTTCATATACTTATATACATATACATATACAAACAAACTGCACATCTTTATGTCTTTGAGGTCGTTTTTTTATTTAGAAATATAAACAAATGAATACATTGTGATGCAAGGTGCGTATATTCTGTTTTCCTCAAGACTTGTTTTAAAAAATTAAAACACACAAAACAGTATTAAAAAGTATTTTACAGTGGTGCTAATAAGCTTATGAACCCATAATTGGTTGTTATGATTCCGACGGTAGACTGTGAGCTGACAGCAGATGTAAAGTAAAGTGCCACAGCAATGGCAAAACAAAGTCCTTAATGTTATATAAAGGATTAGAGTCCTTCAAAGGGCCAAGTCCACTTTTCTTGGCTGAATACAGCGTGTGAAGGAAGCGCTTTTCTGTAAAATGACATTTCCCCATTGGAACTGACACCCATTGCAATAGACGTTTTTTTTTTTAAGTGTGTTGTTCTTTTATTAATTAGAAAAACAAAACCTCCGCTACTCACTGATAGTGATCTTCTTATTTAAGAAAAATCCTGACTGGTGATGGCGGCTTTTAGCTGAAACGCATTGCCCACATTAATAAGAAGATTACTTATCTGTGAGTGCCAGATCCCCCTTTGAGCCGACACTGTCTACACAACTGCGCTGCGCGGATACTTTAAAATATATTTTTTTTAATTCAAACACTGCTGGCTGGTGTTTCTTTTATGATTCCTCTACTGCTGATTGCTAGTCTTCAGCCAGCTGTGTGATGCAGCTGACACCTTTTTCTGGGTTTGGATTTATGTCAACTTGCCACGTTTTGCACTAATTGCACTGCAGAGCTGCTGGTTCTGCAAGTGCAAATATATTTTACCTGAATAGGTTTTGATAACCGGTTTATTTTATACCTTACAGCCTTCAAAGACCGAGCTTTGTTGGTTGAGCATGTCATATTTTATAGACACTGTGTTGCTTTTATTGCCTTTGTAATGCAGAATGTTATAAAAGTGGCACTCATTGATTCAGTTTGTCTATGTTTGTCCTTTTTTCTACTCTAAGTTTAAGGTGCTTTTTTCTGGGGATAAAAACAGTTGAACTAGCCAAAAACTATTGTGTGCCTACACCACTGGTCTATTTGGTGCAGCCCTTTGTGATAGTGCCAGGATGTGCTAGGTGGAGACAGCGAAAAACTGATGCTGCATTGCTGGGGTTGTCTGAGGTCGAGGGGCGGACAACCTGACGCTGCAGGTACTCAGCATTTGCAGGGGTGGAAGAATATATTTCAAAGTGCATGGGAGGAGGAAGAGGAGTGTATGTGACCATTGGGTGCATTATATAAATAAAAAATATCCTCTGATGGTAACCACAGCCAATATAGCACCTAAAGCCGTCTACAGATTTTCCTCTGGCGCTGGCTTTTCCATTGTTGTCCATTAAAATATAGATTATTAATAAATACAATGCAAAGGCTTACAGCTTTTACTTGAAAATGGGATAGAAAAACATTTTAATTACTAGCAGGGCTAACATTGGCTAACTAGATAAATAATAAAATGTATGCCTGGTTTCTTTGTGGAGACTTAAAATTAGGGCTGGGCGATACAGAGAAATCAAATATCACGATATTCTGGACCAAACCCCTCGATGTCGATATTGTGGCAATATTTTATGGTTTATTATTGGTGCTTTCACAAAATGTTATTTACCAATGAGATTTGATAAATATCCTCCAGAAATTGTTCAATGACTTAGTGGGTAAACGTAAATAATAGAAGAGCGAACAGTCTGTTGAGTTCAGAACATGACATCACTTTACTGTATGCAGCCTGTAAAACCAGGGAAAGACACTTACCATATAACGATATTACAATAAATCCAAAATCTAAGACGATTCTAGTCTTATATTGCAATATTGATACAACATCGATATATTGCCCAGCCTACTTAAAATAAAAGGCAATTCTCAAAATGATACATACATTTTTCCCTTATTTAAATCTTTCCAGCTTTACATTTAAGGAGGGAGTAACAGACAAAATCAAAACATTTTATTAAATAGCAAACAGATCATCCAACAGAAACTAAAAACATTTGCGCTACTACACCGACAGATAAACTAACTTTACTCATTCACACACATTACTCTGTCTTTTTCCCTTTTCTTCTTCTTGATTTTGGTCTTTTTGACATTCTATAGCGCCAGCGTTGCAGTAATATTGGCTTTTGACTGCAACTCTTCCATGAAGACCCCTTCTGGCCACACTTCTCCAGCAGTAGATGGGTGACCTGTGGCTGTGCCAGTACTGAGCTCATGTCACTGCTGGCCATCTTCTGATATGAGGGATAAGCTTGATGTGTTTTCCATCTGCTGCACTAAGTCTCCTTGGCCAACCACTGAGGGTGGAACGTACAAGTAATGTATTGAACAGTACATGAATTTACACGAGAATACACGGTATAAAAAAATAAGTAAAACTCGTGTGGAAATAGGATTGGGCATTGAGAACCAATTTCACTTGGAATCAGTTAAAGATCAAGAATCCAGTTGAATTGTTTCTGTATTGAATCGTTTAGAGGATTGGGTTTCAAATTTAAAAAGCACAGTTTGGTTTCCCTGTGGCCGGGTGCTTGTTGTGTTGCAAGCCGTGGAGCTCAGTAAGCACCGCTCTAGTGTGGCTTTATTTGACATTGAAAATCCCGCTAAAACTGCGAACCCCCACTGACTTTAAATAAAACCTCCCTCGTATTTGTGAATAGGCATGTGACCCTTTCAACTCCCCCTCTCAGAATTGAAATCCAGAATCGGTGAACCGGATTTAAAAGGAAGAATCAGAATTGTTAAAATCCAAATAATAACCAACCCTATGAGCATATTATTAATTTAATGCGGAACTACTGTAGATACAAAAAAACAAACAAAACTGTCCAACTTCCCCCCACGCAGTGCTTACCCCCACTTTTAGATACAATACCATAGGGCTTCAAGTATTCGCTGCATGTACTCGCACCTCGTTACAACATGCCATCCCTCCAATATGTTTTGTTGTTATTATTGATGTCATGTGCACTTTCATAAATAAGATGATATAGCTGATTGTATTATTTTGATTACAGTTCCATTCTGGAATGATGTGGGGTGCCTACTGTTTCCTTTACATCTTACTTTCAGGTGGATTGGGATTTACATTTTTCTTTTGTTGTGTTCACTTTGCATTTTGTAAATTGATCAAATAACAATCATTACTTATATTTTTGAAATCATTCTTATTTACAGCATTTTTTTACACCTGCCTAAGACTTTTGCACAGCACGGTATATACACCCATAATAATCTAACCCACTGGAATCGGATCAATACTAGATACCGCCAATACAACTTCAGGTATCTGAATATTATTGGAAGGTACAAAATGAAACCTCTCTAAATAAATGTTATTTAAAATATACATATAAATAAATCCTTTCTTTCACAGGTTTGATAATGTCAAATTGTTCAGAGTTATTTTTACAGCACAGTTTTTTTTTTTTTTTCATGTTTTACTGGCGTGTTATGAGGGAAATCACCTCATAACACGTAGTAACACTCTGAAATATTCTGTTTACCTCGTGAAATCTTTTCCATGACAGCTTCAAGTTTAAAAAGGATATATTTTAGCCAGGACTGCTGGGAAAAAGGACAAAAACCATTTTCAGTGCATGTCATTTTAAAAGTTCCATGCACCAGAGCAGGAACAGGGAAACGCTTTTGCACCCTGCGTGTTGCCTTTTACAACACCGGGTCACGTGACTCTTCTGGTGGGCCTATTTTGAAAATCATCAGCTCATCTGAATTTCTTGTGATTGTAAGCACACTTTCTATAGCGCTGAGCTTCGGGGCCAGCTTAATCTGTGGTCTAAGCCAGAGGTAAAAACAGGCCAGCAGCGTAGAAACTTTAGGGCTGTCTTTGAATATGAATTCAGTTTTTGGTGGGACTAGAGAAGGCCAGTGAGAAAAGAAGTCACAATAATGCCTTTCTAACTGATTTGAATTCAGTAATGCAATTTGATTAGGATCATTAATCTCTACTTTCTGTCATAATGTATCTGTCTTTCAAGATTACAGGTGAAAAATAGGAAGAAAGTGCAACCTTGCTCAACAATGTGTCATTATCTCAACAGGGATGGGGGGACTGTTTTACATTTATATTTGACTCGTCTCTTCAACTGCAATTTCAACTACTTTTACCACTTATAGGCTAACGAGTTGGTACCAAAGATTTGTTCTTCATTCTTACAAACAGAGAAAACACGAGAAGTGAGGAGTGTTGTTGCTTCCACTGGAAGGTATGCTGTAACGTACACGTGTAGCTATCAGTCAACCCACCGTGGAGTTCTCTGCGTTTCCTTTCTCACTGTCTCACTGTTACAGGATGCAGGGGCACTAGATTGACCACACACACACACACCACACACCACACCTACACACCTTTGTATTGCTGTACTTGTGAGGACCGTATAGACAAAATGCATTCTTAACCTTAAGCTAAATCTAACCATCACAACTAAATACTGTACCTATCCAACCATTTCCTTAACCTACCCTGAAACTGAAATTCACCTGTATCTTCAAACCTAGTCTAACCTTCAAACAGTCCTTTAAAGTCACGAGGACCGGCCAAATGTCCACACAATGCACACATGTCCTCACAGATAGCAACAAAGCCCACACCTCACATGCATGCACGAGGTCCTGAGTGAAGGTGGTATCCTTTGCCGTGTAATCAACATGCATGTAGTTTTAGTTTCCACACACACACACACACAAACACATACAACACCACACCACACGCACACACGTGGCATCTGATCATTAAGGGTGATTAAGAAGATAGATGGCTACTTAGGGATGTTCATTTCTTTAAATTATATTTAATAGTCTGAAAATACAAAGGCATGACAGTCCTCTTTTACAGTGTGCAGTTTAGAATTACAAATTACAAAGAAACAACAGGATAAATAGAAATTAGTTAAACACAAGGCTATCTTACGATGTCTCCAAGGCTATTAGATCCTCCATCACAGACCCCTCCACAGCTTTGTTAAATCTGGTTGGCTTGGTTCAGATCAAATTTGTTTAAAGTTGTCTGTACAAGGTTTGCCACTGCTAGAACGTCAAGTTTGAGGTAATTATTAAATAACAGTGAACAAAAAAACGTTTCCTTTCATTTCCGAGTTAGACCTCTGCCCATGCAATAGGCTTCCCTCCATCATCTGATGGAGATTTTATTGAATTAATACAGCTGTCCAAGCTAGTTTCTGTCGCCCCCATGTGGAATTCTAAGTATGACAACAAAGCTGTTGCCGCATCCACATGATACAACCTTCTGTATCGCGCACCCCTCCTCCTCCCCTGTACATTGCTAGTGCCAATGCCAGAAACACAGAGGATTAAAAAACATGATGAACTCTTCAAATTTCTTTGACGCCACAATCTACTGAACATAGTCCTACTGAGACATCAATTGTGTGGAGCTGAAGTCTTAATTAGCTTTGTAGCAACTCATTTGGCAAATGGCTTGAATGTAACGGACTGTCATTATATCAAAAGGTTAGCACTAAAGTAGGGCCGGGCGATATGGAGAAAATCTAATATCACAATATTTTTGACCAATACCTCAATGTCAACACCACAACCAATTGGTGCTTTCACAAAATATCAGTAATGGTGATATAGGGGACTAAGTAGGTATCGCCATAATAGAACAGTCTGGTAAGTTCAGAAATGACTTAACTTTAGTGTAATGCAGCCTTTAAACCAGTAAAAGACAACATGTGTAATATTACGATATCCATAATCTAAGACGGTATCTAGTCTATCACGATATACAATATAATTGATATATTTCCCAGCTATACACTAAACTTTAAGGCTTGTGTTCTACTCACACTTTTATGCAATAACTGCAGTGATGTGTTTGTTGGTTGACCTACACGCAGTACTGTGCTTGAACACATCCTTTGTAGACACTGATGGAGGACTGATTAATCATTGGGACTGTAAAAGAAACACTTTGATGCATTCGTGTTCATTGTGTTAGCATTACCAAGTCATGTTACCTCCATAGACCGTTAATCTTATCATATAGTATATATGTATAATCCATATCTATACTTCTATGGTTACATCCACCTTTTTCCCATGGAGCAGATGCAAACTTTAGGGGCACAATGAGAGCGTTTCAAATAATGCAGAGCTTCTGCAGGTTTTTAGTAAGTCAATTTAACATTTCAAGACCAATAAAGATTGAAATTTATGATGTACATGACACATTGCCAAAAAATGTTATTTAAATGAATTGATTCATTAAAAAAACATTAATTTAATTCACAGAAGCAACCATTAGTAACCTTTCACAAACCCGACAAAGTGCCATGCCCCAAATGAAGCTAGGCTAAACAACGTACTCTGAGGACGACGGCCAGGGTGAGGGACAAACCTGGCTAATTGGCAAGTCTGCTGAGGCGTTTTGCAGCTAGCGGGTTTCTCCGCTCTGGCGTGTGGACTACTGCGCCCTTCACACCCATTTTTTTACAATTGTCCCGCGAGCCTCGTACCTGGAGCTGGTACCGCTTGTACCCAACAATGGAAACGCTGTGATCTAGCCATGTCATGTTAAAAGTACACTTTCCCATTTTCCACACGTAGGCGTAGCCGAACTTTACAAACTCTGAGACACGCAGACGTATTTTGCGGGAAGGTACTGCATTTATCTTTATTATTATTTAAATTATAATTATGGACCAGCTAAAAATGTAATTTAGCAACAGATAGGTCAAACTTAAACAAGAATTGAAATTCCAGTAGCCTATATAATGTATATAGTAAAATTACTCAATTACAGCTATTTGAGTCAGATTCAACATGATTAGTACCAGATCATTGCATCCCAAATATGAATGAAACCCAGGTGTAAGTCTGAACTCCCTTCTAAATCCAAACGTGGAACACTTTCATTCCTGTTGCCAGGGAATTAAAGTGTTAGCTATAGTGTATGTGGCGAGCGGATGACTTAAAGCACGATTTGATTTCTGAGAGCAGTGAGAAGATGGCAGCTGTCAGTTTGTGTTTCTGCAGGCTGCAGCACGAAATGGGAATTTTCAGACTGCACTGCTTCCTTTGAACAAAGACTCAGATAAAAACACAAGCTGAAAACACAGGGGCAAAATGGTATATAATCCAGACTCAGAGCTGATGGATGTAATACATCCATAAAGGTGTAGGGAATCTGCTTATAAATTTAAAGCAGATACCGCATTAGACCGTTAGACCACAACAGAGACATTGCTAATCCACATTTTTAAATCTGTGCAACAAGATTTAAGGTTTAGGTTCTCTTAAAGGCAGCTTTTTTTGTATAGCAGATTTCAGCACAGGCAATTCAAAGTGCTTTACATAAAAACAAAAAAATAAAAAGATAAAACACAAAGAACAAAGTTACAGAATCGCAAAGCACTGCATTTTATTGTTTCTGGCGATAATTCAGAGAAGAAGGACCTCCTGCATTCCTCAGTTCCAAATAGCCAACATTCCCTACGTTCCATAGCAACTGCTTCGGCATCATGTACCAAACCTTTCATTTGGCATTAGTTAAAGCTATAGCAACACAACTATGAACGTCCATACATCAAGCCATTGCAAATGAGTGCTAAAAGCTAATTAAGCCTCCAGCTCCATGGAATTCTTTCTGTATTTGTTGGTATGGCTATGTTAACAGAAGGGAATAGTCCGGAGATATTTAAGTGATCGTTTTACATCACCCCTGAAAAGGCACACAGCAGCATTCAGTTTAGGAGACGAAGAGGATTAACATTACAAGAAATGACCTATTCTGAGATTCCCTCTCTTTTTCAATTCTTCGTGTCCTCCTTGATTTGACGGATTAAATGCTACTAGGAACTGGTGTGAGGGGGTGGGGGGAAGGCTTGTATCATGTGGACGCGCCGACAGTGTTGTTGTCATTACTATGAATTCCTCATGGGGGAGACAGAAACTACGCACTTTAGCTTAAATAAGCAATAGCTTTACTGTCTGTGATATGCTGGGATTATTATCACGGCCTGTCAGGAGCTATTGCTATAAGGTCATATGTCTTATTCACTGTATCCATCCTCTATATCAGAAGTGTATCTAAGTACTGGATATACAGCTGTGGTTTAGACAGAACACACTGTGATAAACAATGGCACTCACCTCCCACATGGACGTGCCATGTGTGTACAAAAATATTGCTGACATCGCAACAGAGAACGCCGCCTGGTCACAGACACAAGTTAGTCTGATGCAATTTTCCCTCCAACACTCAGATGAGCCCTCTGCCTCTAAAAATAGACTAAAAGGATGCCCATGTGAAGGAGAAGGACAAAAGAGGAATCTGGGGGAAGGGATGGAAAATAGATGGAGAATGAGACAGAGAAAGAGGGAAGAGATGAAAGTGAGAAACGATATCTGATAACAAGATAACATATGAAGCTTTTCTCTTTCTAGCCCCTTTCACGAGCATTGCAACCCTAAATTGTCTCGACATTACCCGGTTTGCTATGTAAGAGCTCAAATGTCTAAATAAGTTGGAATGGACATCAAGCAGACTTTTCCCACATAAACAAACAGCCAATGGTAAATGTGTGTGCGTACTAGCCAACCCTATCCCTATCATCCGGGAAACTCTCCTGTTTTTCCGTTTCCTCCCAGGGTCACAATTTTCCTGTATTCTCCCGCTTATGACACATTTTCAGATTTTTTTTTTCCATTATCACAACCTTTCCTGGCCACTTGAATCGCCGTTCTTTAGAAGTCTCCAGAATGCATCTGTAACTCCATCTTTGGGGGGTACCCCCAGACCTCTCCCTTAGATGTTTTTTTTTTTGATCTCAAGGTTGGCAATTGTGTTCTCTCCAGTCACACATGCCACAGACAGAGACAAAGCAACAGGCTGCCATATCATTTTCAATGGGAGGGCCGATATCCAGCGACGAGCTCGCGCTGCCATGAACAAAGCAGGGCCAAAAAATAGACAAGAAGTCTTTATGCAAATGTTGAGCGATGCAATAAAGCGGCTGCCAATCGTGGGACGAATGTCAGGGTTGCTCGAGACTTGACAATACCTCTGAAGTCACGTGTAAGACGTCTTGAAGGTTAGGGTTAGGAGATTTTTATCGTAATATGACAACATGGTGAAGTGTAGGCCACACACAATGATAGATCATTATTGCATTTGCATTTTTTTGCAACTTAAGGCATTTTTATGTGTTGTTTTGCTTTTTCAGTTTTTTAGTTAGTTTTCAGTAATAGAAAAGTTCTCTCTGACCACACAATAGTTTAATCTGAATCTCTACCGAGCAGGCATTTCTTCTGAGGCATGGTAGTAATCTCTCTTGACTTCAATGCTCACTATGACTTCTGGTCTGTGCTCTTCAGGCCCAAAGCAGACACTGAATGTTCCATTAACTAAATGGAGAATTAATTAATAGTTAATACAAAATAGATTATATTATATATGGCACATGAATGGAATATCCAATTAAATTCATTCAATAAGATCATACAGAGAGTACTGAACACAATCAGGAACTTTATATCTCTATCCTGTCTTTGTTATGATTTCCCATTTAAAAATGATTAACAAATGGATTTAGAGATGAATGCTTACTAAGATAAATACAAATAAATAATAATTCAAAAATCATCAATATGTATAAATTAACACGCACACAAAGACCCGCAGACAAAACTGTCACCGCCGGCTTAACGCAAAAAGACTGCACACTAATGACTGCTTTATTGTTCCTTAAATTTTTAAAAATATCATTTGTTTATCATGGTTAGATGTCATATCTGGTCAGTGGTCCATGGGGAGGTGTGTTGAGTGTGTGTGCATATATTTCATATTTTATTTGTATTTAATGCTGCAAATGGATTGCTCCACCAAAGTTTTGTTGTGTAAACTATGCAATGACAATACTATCTATCTAGCTATCTACTATCTATCTATTCTATTATCTATCTATCTATCTATCTACCTATCTCCCTCCCTACCCTCGTCTATCTATCTATACTCGTCTATCGATCTCTTCTATCTATCTACTATCTATCTATCTTCTATCTCCCACCTCCTACCTACCTATCTATCTATCTATCTATGATCTATCTATCTATTCTACCTATCTCCCTACCTCCCTAATCTAGCTATCTATCGTATCTATCTATCATCTATCTATCTTTATCTTCTATCTATCTCCCTCCTCCCTATCTAACTTCTATCTATCTATCTATCTATCTATCTATCTATCTAGCTATCTATCTCTCTACCTACCTATCTATCTATCTATCTCTATCTATCTATCTATCTATCTATCTACTATCTATCTATCTATCTATCTATCTACCTACCTATCTATCTATCTTATCTTCTATCTATCATCTACCTACTAAGCTTGATGTATACAGCCATTGTTGTAACTGCGTTTGACTGTGTGTGTTTACGGATATGGCGAGGACTCCCATCGTATCTCTCCCAGCCCTGTGGTCCGTAAAGGGGATCTGTGTGAGGCCGTGTGTGAGGCAGACCTGATAGATTGCCTTGGAGAAGTTTGGAGCCATATGGTGAGACAGCACACTCCCTGAGTTGTTCGTTTAAGGTTGCCATGCACCTATGATCCTAGCATGGGACCAAGGTCATTAAATCCCAGATGTGGTGCTATCCCGAGTCTGGAACTTACGGTACCCCACATTCCATTAGATGACAGAGGTGGACACCTGTACAGGTCACCATTCAACCACAGGCCTGACCATCCAGAAAGATGAAAATAACCTAAAAACAGGATTTTTTTAAGCTTCACAGTTAGGAGATCTACTTTTTGTAAATTTGCCAGCAGATAAAATCTTTTAGAATATTAGTGATCCATATATTGTGTATAGGTCTCAGTTTAATGGGTGCAATATTCTGCTGACAGCTAGTGTTTCAAATAGTAAGGAGTCGTGTCCCCCGGCCACTCCTCCCAGGACTCCAAGTTCAGAGGTTGCCAGGGCAGAGAACACAGATTAGTGTTGCTAGACACGTTGTCTCACGTAGCCAGAATTACTCCATCAGGTAGCGGCGTAGTGACGTTAGATGCTGGCTGTTGATAGTCAATCATTGTGCTCGGGAGGAGTCTGTCTCCCGACTGACCACCACCCGGAAATTACGCAAGAAACCACCTAAACCATCACTACCTCGCCGTCCTCTTACCAGACTGACAGACAACATTTCCTCGGTCTTAAGACATTATCTGGTGCAACATCACTAAAATCACTGCCAAACCCACAACCTCTACCCTACTGAGCAGATGCTCTTTCCATGTATTAACTACTCACCTTTGGACGTACTACGGCTACTGAAAAAGCTACACGTTGTTTTCCAAAGTTAAATGCAATGTTTCCATTAGTAGTAAGTCAAACTTGCGTTTCTGTCAAGATGGTTGTAACAATATAAAAGTAATTGTCAGCAGTAACTGTTCTATCTACTTCATATGGTATTTCAGATCAGAGTGTAATAATTACATTCTCAGTTTAGTCACCACATACCACCGTGCAGGGTGGTCGGGTCCAGTTATGTGGGCTGATAGGTTTAAAAGCCTTCTGAAGACGAGGGAATGAATAAAGGACTTGGCCGCTTGCTGGGAGGTGCCATTTTGTGTGATGTTATTTGCCTCAGTGCCCTTTGTTTCATAGAACTGCCGACCACTTCACCCAACCTGGCACGGGATGGTGGTTTTGACACTGCATATAAAATCTGATTTTTGAATTGTAACAAACTTTGTTAAAACATTATTAAAACGCTCCTTGATTAATTCTCTAGATCACTCTCTTGTATTAGGACTAAAAAAGTATCCCATTTGCCGCGTGTGGACAATTTTGACTTTTTTCCAAAACCAGACCGGTGAAATAAAAGAAGATTGAAACCGTTTCACACTTACAAAAGATAGTGTTTCTTTGGGCTATCACAGACTCGCATGGAAACTGTTTGAGCAAGCAAAATCTGGATTTAGCTAATGTTATCTCACTAAACGTTACCTAATTTATCGACACGGCTGGGAAAATTCCAAATAAACCAAGTTCCTTCCGAGCCATTTTGCAGTGCCACCTCTCTGTTTCTGAACTATCCGTGCCCAAGACAGTTGTGATTGCTTTACCAATGCAAAACCCCGGACCAGCTTTTTCTCCTATTCAGGAGTGTATGCTCCAGTTGCCAACCGACTTTGCAGTGTTGTGGCGAGATAGGTCTGCAATGCCGAGACTACAGCTTCTCTGGCAGGTCCTGGTTATCTTGGTTTAGGTTTACCTGAAAGCTAAATGTCTTCCTTCCTTGGGTCCCCCTCTCTGTTTGATACATCTTCACAGTTGGCCTTTTTTCTGCCCTTTTGCATCTCTCCCTGCACATGCACACTTCTCACCGACGCAGAAACTGCCCCTTTTGAAGTGAACTCTCATAGGCCCTACGTCTTCATCTTTCACCCGCTATTTAAGCTTGGACGAAGAAAAAAAGTTGTGATGCTTGGTCGTCAGTGTTTCAACGCGTGCTTGGTACAGGTTGGACAGAACAGATCTGTCAGGCGGTACTAGACAGCCTCACTGTCTTTCTAGTGTCCGTAAACATTCAGGCGTGGCTTTGGAATGGGCTTGGCTCGAAGCCGTTCAACATCTGGGAAGTTGATGTTTTTCTCCACATGAACCAAAAACCATTTTCTGGCTTTTCTCGCATGCACTACATGAGTGACCCCAATTTAAAGATATATTCCATCGTTTCCAATAGTGAAATAGCCCTTTTAAGTACATTTGATATGTATAGTAATGGATGGCAGCTTCCTCCTCGCACTCCATGCTCCAGAATATAATCATCAATAAAATCCACTCCAAAAGATATACTCAAAATTTGAACGTGATACATTCCAAGTTCCCTTAATCACCGGCCTCCTCACCATAACCAATATTTCACAATTGTTTTTTCAATGTCTCATGACTAGCTTTTTTTAAAGACACTCTCACCCCTATACAATCTGGACTTTTTTTAACATCATCACTATTTTGGGATGTACGTAAAATTAATTAAATATGGCATGAGTCCCATATTTCAAGTGATTTGGCGTAATAAACTAGGGCACTGTGAGCTTCCGTAGCCCCTTAGGTGTTAAAGATAGTTACAGAGTCTGATAATGAAGGAAACATTTTGGTATACTGCAGTTTTCCACTCTAAACGCTCCTTCTTTCTCCATTATTTACACTCCCTGCCTGTTGAGTATCTTACATCTCATTCCCCTGAAGGGCAGCAGAGAAAACAGCCACGCACCGCACCACACACACAACACACACACACACCCCACACACACTAACAGTATATCATTATGGAGTGTGAACAAAGCATTTACTTTCTACTTTCAGAATCACAGATAAGGCTTCTAAAACAACGAAACGCTAACCCAATCGCTGTTTCATTCAGCAGTGATGCGACCCCAAATTGGGGTAATTTAAGAATTGGCAGTCCAAATGACATCCTTTCTACCGTTAGCATATAGCTCGCTGTAAGATTTTGACCAGACGTAGAGCGAGCGCTCTGCCTTTTTATAAGTCGGGTATTGCTGCACTGGAGACCGCCCTCATCCGACTGTCCAAGACTTCAATTTTTGTCTATATATAATACTATGTTTATTAATAATTTTACAGTCTGTGCTCCCGTCTCATGCCCGCTCGGCTGGTCCATCACCCTAGCTATTCGCCTTGTTCCAAATTAAAAGCTTCACGTCTGGCCCACTATAAGTAGGAGCGGCGCACATATACAATAGAGTTTATTCCTCGATGCAGACGGTCATGGGTCGAGTATCACCTGTGACAAATTCCCAATTTCCTGCAAGGTCTTCCCCCCCTCTCCGCTCCCCTTTCCCACCTATATCTTAGCTGTCCTCTCCATTAAAGGCCGAAAACCACAAAAAAATTACGAAATGTAATACATGACCCTTTCTATCAGAATTTTTTATTTATTTATTTATTTTTATTTTTATTACACTTTCTTATCCGAACCCACCAGGGGAAACTCCACTGATGAAATGATGGGTGCCAGTATAGCTGGCAGAGGAGGTGATGTGTTCAGAAAATAAAAAGGGCCATTTGTGGAAAAGATTTGAATGAATTGTATGTTACTAGTCTAAGGTCTGCTTGTTTGTTCTCAGTTATAAAGGCAGATCAGAAAGGACGATTGAGGAAAAAACATTGATGATGATGCCCTTCAATCGTCAGGCCCTGGGTGGAGTTCTTCTGCAGTGAGCGCGCTGACCGCTGTGTGTCCTGTGGAGCCAAGGACCCGTTTACATCGCAGGTTTGATTCTCAGACTTTTCCATGTAAAGACTTCCGGATGCCTGGTGCTATACATTCTTTTTATGTGCATACTGTATGTCTTTATATTTTTATCCGCAGTTCTCAGGCCAGCGGGCATACTCAAATTAGCTCGACAGTCCAGGAATCACCAGGCCGACCAACGCCGACCCCCCAAGTTAAACAAGGTCCTCCGGCTGTCCATCAGAACACCCCTCTATACCCTAATAACCTACGGTAAACACACACACACACACACCAGCACGACACGCGCACCGACACACACCTTTGCTTTACCTGAGCTTGTCTGCTGCTCTTTCATTATATCTTTCATTATCTCCCTTCCCACCAAACTAGGATTTTATAAGCTTATTTTAGCAAGCAATAAGTGGTCTGTCTAGCTTCTTTTGAGTTTTTTTCTTAATCTCTTGATTGATGATTGTCCTATACCAGAACCCTTAACTTACAATAGATTACTTTACATTGTTAAGTTCCAATAATAAACCTGCTTGTTACACAGTGGAAAAGGGTTACTTTGGAGGCCATACAATCCCACTGAGATAATTGGGCTCTTAGGTCATTATTTAGCACATCCAGCTGTTGGAACTGAATGTTGTCGATTAGTTTTCTTTTCATTTTGCTCCAGGATGTGCTGTACACAGTGTGTACCCCATCGGCAGTGTGGCTGAGGATCGTCATATTTAAACTAAATGGAATCCAGGCCATGGGAGTAATCCTTACTGAAGTGTGAAACGTGTGTCTTTGCTGTTTCTAGCTGTGTTTGGAATGTACCGTATCCTCTCCTTAACCCCACTCTTCCCGATTGAGTCGTCCGTGTGCTCATAAGGCCAAAGCTGCTTCTTAACGGAGCTGACATCTAGCTGGTTGCTGTACATCAGATGATATGCAAAGGTAAGAGACATGACGCATCAGCAGTCCCCAGCCTGGTGTCCACTTACTGTTAGGCTGGTATAACGACCGGTGTTTCCCGTCAGTGAGTCACATGACACAAATATCAATCCCTAGTTTCTTCCAGGAATTTTTTGGATATTGACGCGAATTCTATATCTGATTGCTGCGGCACTGCTGTGGACCGATTCACAACGTTTTGGTAGCGTGGCTGGCTGCTTTCCCTTGGGCAAATAAACAACAGTGCAAGTACAGGAAGCAGTGTAGCAAAAGCCTTGCAACGGCTGATTTCCCATTGAGACTTGCACTCACACTGGCCCGTGGAATATACTGTCATTCACCTTCTGTAGCTCTGAAGGCAGGCTATTACTGGGGTAACTTATTGTGATATTTACACTTTATCAGACCCAGATAAGACCAAATCTAGCTGAAAACTGTAAAGAAGACTATTTGTTTGGTAAAAAAAAAAAAAAAATTATGCTGATTGAGTGTATTTTTGGGGTTTATCCGTGAAGTGTATGGGATCTAAACTGCTGTCATATGAACAGTGTCCAAACTGGTGCATACAGGTTAGCACATGTCTTGTGTACGTCCTCCTTGGTACAAAACTAAACTCAAAATGGTTTTTCTGTCTTTGTGACTTTGCGAGGATGCTTTATTAGTTTGGGATATTCCGCCTGAGGCAGATCCATGGCTCCTTTTCGACCAAGTAACCATGAACATACAATCTAAACTAAATTTAGGGAACTATGAGTGTTCATGTTTATCACATTTCTGTTTGGCATGAGCAGAAAACGCTAGATAGGGCATGATGAACCAACACAGGTGTTGTTTTTAGGATTGTTCATTTCTTTTTTTAATATGGATTTATCAAATGAATAAAAGGTGATGGCAGTAAGTGAAAAAGACGTCTGGAAGTAACGTGGATCATGGCTGCTGTTGGGCCTTCATTGTTAAACAACCACAATTGCCATGTAAATTTATTCTGACGCTGACCATAGACTGTAAAGTTATCAATATTTGGTTCAAAGGGCGAGGATGACATTGCTTCTATGGTTTTGAGCTTTACTCCCGCAAAGCTAAACCCTTAGGCTTTTCAACCTTCTCACTTGAGTCATCTCAGGCCGAAAATTTTTTTTTTCAGCTAGCTAAACGCAGGAGCCCTCTGAGACTGGCAGTACAGAATTGATCAACTTTAATGTAAGTTACGCAGCATGCTAGTGGGCATTGGCTAGCTAGCTATGTCATATGGGTTGAGCCAGTGTGGTCTTACGAGATGCTCAAGATAAACAGCTTTCTAGGTTATGCATAAATGTTCGGCAAATAACTTTGATGCCCGTAAAAAACTCAGCAGATTAAGATAAACAAACGGCCAAACAGTTCACAGCTGTTTTATGTAGCACTGTGCATGTAAGCTTGTTATAGCATCTATCAGGATTACAGGTTGGCGCGTGTGGTTACTAGTCTCCTAAAGCTGCCCTGCTTCATGTCTATTGGTTAAATACATGGGCACCATTATATTATGAAGGAACATCTGTTGTATTGAAGAAGACTTAAACTAGATTTAGACATAAACTCATTACATAAGGTCTTAACTGAGGGCAATAAAATCAAGTGAGAAACCGATTTTGTTCCGTGTTGTCGGCTATAAAGAGATGAGGTGTGAGGCTCTAAGGATGTATCAAGCAGGACTCTCTTCTCGACTCATAAAACCCTTCCCCTTTGACCCGTTACTGGAGTCCCCTCCCTCTAACAGTGGGAGTTGCGGATGAGGATGTGGAGCTGAGTATGTGGTTCAGGTGAAATGAAAGCAATTCAAGTGGAAGGGGTGGAGCTGGTCGCCGGCCAAGGAACTCTGCGCAGGAACGTCTTAACAGGATAGGTGTATGTACCCAGCATGGGGCGTCGGGCTAACTTGATTCTTGCACGCGCCACTTGGATTGATGTTCTTTAGACCTTAATTAGGGGGAATCTGGGACGCGTTATTGGACTTGACCCACAGAGGAAGAGTTGCCGGCGGGGGATAGCCTTCACTTCTGGCGCACTGCTCTTTTTGCCAATAGCCATTCGTTGACATAGCTGGGTCAGCACTGACATTTTTCGTTGCAAAACAGTGGTTTTGCAGTTAACTAAAAGCTACGGAGCAAACTGTCAAATTATTAAGATGGCAGCATGTAAATCTGTGATTTAAGCATGGAGCCCTTGATTCAGCCTTCTATCTTCTTCAAACCCCACGGCTCGCTGAACGTGATTAAAAATGACAACGAGAGGCTGGGACCACACACACGCAAACCGTACACTTGGTCAGCACGAGGTAGGCACATCACTTCATCCCTCTTTCTTCTTTGTTCCAACTCTATCATACATTAGACTTAGTCCGATCATGACCCCGTGGTCCCGTTTGGGATGATCCTACTTTTTTCAAAAACAATATGGGCGACTATGTATGTTTAAGGTAGGATTTGGTTTTAGAAGGAATTCTATGTAGTATGGCACTATTTTCCCTCCACTGGGGCAGCCATCCTTGGATTTCACTGTTACAAACCATAATGAAAATGGTGCAGCCTTTGTGAAACTGGGTGTCCAGAGCTTCAGTCATTTTGGATTGAGGAGTGCTAGTCATAACAGTTGGACCGTAGACCTAAACAATCACACGCAAGACATTCTCGCGCCTCCCGTCTTGCTATCGCATCTCCAAATCTAAACACTCGCCACCAAATCACCGGCGTCATCGAACGTGCACAAGTGCCTGCACCTGCCGTCTTTATCTCATAGTGGAAAGGAGAGAACTTCTTGAGGGAGAGAGAGAGACACAGAGAAAAAAGAAAAAAAAGAGGGTGGACGTCAGGCTGACCATCAAGAAATGCGGATGGCCTTGCAGCTTTCTTCCATCTACACTTCCTGCACACCCAGCAAATAAAAGAGAAGAGATGTTCTTCACTCCTGCCTGACGGCACCATGTGCAGCTGGCTGCTTCAACAGCCCAGTGAGCCCTCAGCCACCCCACTCTGTCTAGCAGACTCCACTATCTGCTCCACCACCCTGTTTTGAACTCTCTTCTTCTGTCTGGAGAAGTAGTCTCGCTTGGGCCAATTGTCTTGGTCCTAAACACAGTGTGTTAATGCTCCTCTGTGTTTAGTCTCAGTGGTTCACTTCAATTTAATTGATTCAACAGGCTGTGTTGCATTCCATTTGGCAAAAGCAGAATCACACGATTATGAATTATCAGCAATTCATTACATTTCACACAATAGAGTAAATACCAGTGATTTTATAATCATGATTATAATGTGCATGTCTTTTCCAGCAAACCAATAATGAAATTTAGCTGTAGATGGGCATCTCGAAACTGCTTTTTTTTATTGTTTTTTTTTCACATGCAAAATCTGATTCTGCCAGATATTTCTGGTAAAGCTTAACATTTTGGCACCGATCCAAGTCCATGGCGGCTATGTTAGGGCTACCGACAAAAGTCTGGCGGAATAATTTGCTCTCTGTCACTTGACTTCATCGAATTAGGGCTGTCACGAATGCAAAGTTTCAATATCACATAATGATAACATCTCCCTATACTTTAAATGAAAATGTATAATAATAACTGTCCTAATTTGCAAGATGCCATTATAAATACTATGTAAAATTATATTACAAAAAATGTTATATCCCGCCTTCCCACAACTTAAGTGCATTTAGAAAGAAATCCTCTTTGTGCAAGCAAAAGTCTAGTGTGTGTGTCGTGCGTGTGGGTTTTATTTGATCTGATTTATGATCTCGCAAAGATCACTGAATCTAACCACCCTTTTCTAACATGATTACGATAAAACTGTAATTCATTAATTGACATTAGACCAATAGAATCTAAAACAAGATGATGAGTTATAATATATATAAGGATTTTCGACAATCGGTTCCCGTGCTTGCTCGCGTTCATAAGGTCTTACCTGAGCCTATGAAAGTTGCTTCTTGATTTTCCTGATATTAGCTCTTCTGTCTAAGCAATGTCATGTCCAACTGAATGGATGCAGTAATGCATTAAACTAGTGTATTCTCTAATAGGAATATCGCTAGGATGGTGGCTGTAGGACCTAGTTGTGAGTTGAGATGTTTCGCTTTGACGCATAACTCTGACTCCACATATCTCTTTCAGTGATGACTTTAGCATCTGACATGAGAATCCTTTAGTCAATATCTACATACGCATGAACTGAATTAGCCACAAGGCTAAATGCCCGTCTCTTTATATAGAATTCAAACTATTCACTCACTGATTGAGTAAAGCGCTCTGCACATTGTTATTTACTTGACTGACATGTTGTTGGCAAAGACCCACTGCCTCAAGAAATATTCCAAGAAATATGTGAGTGAAGGGGCAATGAATTGCCAATATTTAAAAAAATTAGCGGTTCAGAATTGCGCATTATATGGCAGTTCATCTGCACGTACAGCAGTACAGAAATGCGTCGAGCAAACTTTCCCGTGAAATGTCCAAGGGTAGGATTTCTTTCTCGCATCTAGTGTTGAGATCATATATTCATTGATATATCAGCAATCACAGATTTTATAACAATTCTGAAGCAACGTTACACACGGACGCATTAGTTACCAATCTAACGCTAACGTCAGTATCTAGCAGCTGGGTCCGGCATAATGCTGAACAAAACATTTTATAGGTGATCAAAATGTGCCACTTAACTTTGAGAAATCATTATGGCCATATGCCAGGCTAAGCCTCTATCATAATTGCAGTTTGAGACGGTATCCATACCGACGGCCCTAAAACATGCCCTTCTTTTCGTCACTTTTTATCTCTAAATGGGACGTGCATACTTTACAAATGAACTATCTTTGGTTGCAGTGAAGGTACTTTTGAAAGCCATTGAGTGAGTCTATAGATATAGATAATGTGAAAATGTTTACTGAGGTAATAACTGCAAGTGCATAAGTAGGGTTCATTTCTCATAGCATTCAACACAAGCCTATTCATTTTAGGAAGCACTGGATGTGCCCTGGCATCCCTGGCTGAACTTGCAGATTAGATGTGCAGGTTAATGGCACTTCGCATTGGCTTGCTTGTCACTACGCATACTTCAGTTAATGCCCTGCAATATGACCGAGTGAACTGTGCAGGGATGGATCACATTTTTGAGAAAAACACAATAATAATTCATGCTTGAATAGTTTGAAAAAGCACACTCTTTTTACTGTCTGTTTGAGTTAATGCCAACATTATTCGTTATATTTTGGTAAAAACTGTCAAATGTAAAACCATTATATCGTGACACCATCCTAATGCAGAACCGCCTGATTCGTAGCTTACATTCAGACCTGTGCATTAGGCGGATGTGGCTTTTGCACGTAATGTAGGCTCTATATTTTTCATAATAGATTGCTTTGGGATGGATCCAGTGCTTTGTTTAAAACTCAAGGCCGATGACAGGCACGTGTTTTGGTTCCATGTAGCATTTGTTTGCTATCTATGCACTGTTTCTATCTATATAGAGCAGCATCTGTTTACGCATGTGCGTGTAGCTGAGAACTCTTTCAAACTGGGATTTGATATTAATGTTGGGCTTGTTCAGTTCTTAATTCAATCATTTCAGGAAATTAGATTGACCTTTAGTCTAAAATGGTCAAACTATTTATAAACTGTATTATCACAACTAATGCGCGTGGTTTGTTCGGCACTGCTAGTTAGGCCTAAGGATGGCCCAAACAAAATTATGTAAATCTACTGCCGAGATCACCCTTACATCTGCTCCGAATTGTCATGTCGCATGATTTATTATGACTCTTTCATCAAGCGTCCACTCTCTCGGCCCGAGATTTGCTAATTGTATTTAACGACATGACAGTTGTGGTCACACTTGTGGTTTTAATAGTGTGACCATTTTCTAGCTATCAAGCACCCTCAGAACAAACGTAACATAGTTAGCTTTCAAGGTGCTCTATGGATTTTTTTGTGAACAAACAAGATATTTTTACTGATCAGTGTTACTCACTCAAACTGCATTGTGTGTATCACTGAGGTCTAACAAGTTTGCCAAGTGATGGTCTCTTCCTCATTATATATAATATACAGATACATTTTTTAAGTATACAACATTGTTTGCTTCATGTTACTAGCTTTCAGTCTTCTTCCGCTGCCTTTGTTGGCTCATCAGATCCTATCTGTTGTGTTACGCGTCCCCCTACTGATCACCAGAATAGTCGCTCTTATAGGGCTAAAACTCACCAGGCGCTTTCAGGGCTGGGTTTATTGTTGGGTGGCATAATGACTCATTGGAGGCCTATTAACTTCAGTCCTTATACAGCGTCTTGTTTTAAACATGATCTCATGAAATGATTGATACATGGTGAACTGGGTGCCCACTCTGTATAGATGCCATATTCAACGTAAATTAATGCATATGTACATAGGTTTTCGATTGGAGTCAGCTTGCAAGTACACAGACAGGGGCAGTCATTACTGACCTAATGTCTCTGGTGTGAATCACTGGCCACTGTCAGAGTACTAACACATATAGAAGCTCAAGATATATTAGAAGTGCGGAGACAAAAAATGTTTCTTTCTAAAATAACTAACATAAGGCTGGGGCAATGTAGATCAAAAAATAGGATTTTTGGTCAAAGCTAGTTATGAGGCTCTCCACTCATCACCAGCCTAGCTGGTACAATATCGGACTGCCCATCTGGTTGCTTAATGGTTAAGTTCTAGTCAAAATGTCATTCATCCACGCGACAATATGGTGCGTACTTACTTCTTTTGAAACATTTCTTTTTGTCTAGCTATCTCTTTAATCTGAAAAATAGCTTTAAGAATGCATTTATTGTGTTTAAAGATTATTATGATTTCCTGCTTTCATTGGAGCGGCAAAACTTCTTAGAAGACATTCTAAGCTCCCATAAAACATCATTCTTAGTTACGTGATTTGTCATGTAGTAACACATGAATTTTATAATCCAGCAGACTGAATCGCACACATTTTGCAAGTTTTATGATATCGATATTAAGCTTCTCTAGACTACAAATCTGGTGATTATTATGACAGCCCCTGCTCTACGAGACAGTAAATTATATAACTGTGTACACAGCTCACCAGTGTGGTAGCAGAGAAGTCTAATTACTGTTGATTCTGTCCATGTCGAAGATTTTAATAATTAATTAAGATCCCAATGCTGTGTTAGCTGTGTGTAATTAGGAGACTTGCAGATGCGTTGCATGCCATGGCTATCTGGCTTGACTTATGGTGGCACGTATTAATTACAGAAGGACAGAGGGCTCTCTACAGACACTCTGTAATGAGTCGGTAAGAATCAGCATAAATGTAAGCAGGATATCATAATCAGAAGGAATGTTTTAGGAAGTGGCGCATACATATCAAACAAGTAACAATAATAATGACTAAACAATAAATACGAGAACCAGAAAGAAAGCAGATAAATTATATACAAGGAATTTAAGCACTGGGTGGTCAATGGGAAGATATATATTCTCAGGAATGTACACCATAATAGCTAATCTTCTTCCTGCCCCCCTCAGCGTCCTTTAACCTCTTTTACATCAATTACTGAGTCAAAAGTCTGGATCAACGGAAGTACATAATCCAAAAATATTTACAGAAATGTGGGCAGATTAGCAAAAATTAGCAGGCTGCTTGGTTCTTTTGAGTGATGATTGTAAAGATTTACAAAGAATATGTTAGCATGCATCGGCTATTTTAACTGGGACATTTTCTCAACCAAAAGGGCGGGAATTGCTGTGGATTTCAATTAAATTAAATCAGTTAATTATTATTCTATAGACCAAATCGTAACATTAGTTATCTCAAGACACGTAGAGCTAGGTCTAGACCACTCTATAATGACAGATGAGACAGTCTAAACGTGGCACTCTTTTGATAATTTACAAGACCGGCAATAATTCGCCCCAAGAGCAAGCAGTGGTATTCTTGATTATATTAAAGTTGATCCGACAGACATTGCAATTTAACTATATTTGTATTGAATAATGATTATTATCACATTAGATCTTCTATTGGGCTGGCTTGCTGCACATATCAGTGGGGCTTTGCCATGGAACATAGGGCAACGGCTTTGGGTAGCACCTCAGAATCATGTCTTACGAGACCTAAGGATATAGGTATGTGGGGGGTTGGGGCTACCAAGGAGGTTCGGAGTAACCATAAATATCTCCGTTTTGTAAGTTTTTTTTTTTTTTTTGCGTTTCATAGTCTCAATTTGTAGTTTGATTTTCCTCAGATAGGCGTAACCCAGATTTTGACCAAAGAAAAGGTTAGCCATCATAGCTCGTTTTTTGTGTTATTATATCAAACAAACATGCAATCAGACAATCACAGAAGGCTTGTATCATGTGGCAGCGAGTCATCAACGTGTTGTTGTCATTACTTAAATTCCTCATGGGGGAGAGTCGAAAGCGACGCACTATAGCTTCAACCTCTCTGACACTGAGTTCGCAGGAGAAGGAAACTCTCTATAAAGTGTTTAGAACGCAGTCTCAACATCCCCTTTTTTGACCATTTACTCTTCCTTTCACGATCAAACTTCAGTGTCCTTTCAATGTGACTCAAATGCAAGTGGCTAGGCTTGTACGTAGTATAATTGCACTACTGCAGTATGTCATGCTTCACGTTGTTGTGGATCAATTCCAGTAAATGATGGTGATGTTTTTATCATTATGACGATATCTGTAGTGCAGGTTTGGATGTCACCCCTCTTCTCTTCTATAACCCCTTTGTGATGAGGGAGTAAATTTTCTTTTTTAATCACCTCTCGTCTGTGGGGTGAGGCCTCCAGGTACTTTTCTAGTCTCTTTCGTTATGGTGTTTCTTTGTTTAGCATGCTCCTCTCTGTATCATCATACCACTCTCTCGTGAATAAAGCCACCTTAACGCTGTTTATTTCTTAGTGTAGGGCGGGTGCTAAGTTCGCATCATATCCATAAAGTTTTACTGACGTTTTCCATTTCTGGGGTGTATATCATGTACTCATGAGTGTGTTTCTATAAATTAATGTATTTGAAATCAACTCCCATACTTTTCACCGAAAAAATGACAAAGCTGTTAAGCGCGAGCTGTATGTTTGTATACTCGCTTTGAGGGTTACCCCCTGCTCAGAAGAATAGCACATATGGATAAAAAAAAAAAAAAAAAAAAAAAAAAAAGAATAACAATCTTTTTCTTTAACTTCATGTACATTAGATAGTTAATAAATCAAACCCAAACGCTCTTATTTCAGGCTCACTTCACTGTGTGTGTGTATTTCCTTTTTTGTAACAAGAACAAATAAAATGCCTGACTAGCATATTCTGTTGCCTCAAAAGTGTCTGCATAAATTTATTTTCTTCACCCATGGAGAAGACTGGTTCTGATTAGCTGTATTGGGACAGAGTTCGTATTAAAGCATCTCATACTCATAGTTTCCTGTACACCATCCTCTGTTCCCATCCCTTTCCTCTTGTAACTCTGGTTAAAATTGTTCAGATTTCGTGCACTCTAAGGGTTCTGTTTTTGGGATGCTGTATAGGCAGAGATTTGTGCCAAAAAAGAGTGCAAGTTTATTTGTGTCTCAGTATCTCAGCTAGTAGGCTCTGTTTAGTAGAACGTCAGTGGACACTGGGGCTTCTGCAAGTATTGCCTTGTGCTTCGGGTGTCAGAGACAGAATGTGCACGCGCGGGGTGAAATGTCCAGTATTGTCGCCTCAGAGTTGCATCTCTCATCATGCCGCAATTTTTCCAGATGACGTTGGCTTCATTTAGCCTGTGACTCTCCATGTACGGGGCAGGCTGAGCAAGCAGAGTGTTGTTTAAGGACCGACGCAGTTGTCCAGTTCCCGTCCTATGCGCCGTTTATTGTTTTAATTGTAAATTGCGCCTGCGCTGCTTAAAAAAAAGCCCAAAACACACCTATGATTGATGAAAGCACTAAGTACAAATCTTTGTGACGCATGGCTGCTGCGACATTCTGGCCGTTAAACGTAGCAAAAGTGGTTTGTACACGCGTCTCCAAACGCACGCTGCGCCATACTTTCGCCTTGACCTTAAATATCGTAAAATAGGGTTCCCAGCAACTTCCAAGTCCAACTGGTGGTATGTGACTGTTTGCTCTTTTATTGTAATTTGTAGGCAGGGGCTGTTTACGTTTGATTGACTGAGAGTACACTGTCGGGTAGCCAAATGCTCCCTACATTAGCTGCTACATTTAGATCCTCCCTTCCATCACTGTTGTTGGTTATTTTGTTAATGTGTTTATTTGTTATACCTGGCTTCCACATGACATCTCTTCGGACAGTTGAATTTCTGGTTTGTAAAAAAAACATATAGGCATACTTTGTTTGCCATGGCCCGTCAAATGCTGATCATTAAAATGTCATCCTACTCTCTGTAAGAAAAATGGACGGGGATTTTCTCATTTCCTGAGCCATAAATCAAGGGTCATGGCACACAAGTAAGCGCAAGTATGGACACAGATCAACAAATGGATTGATGTGGGCTTCGGCATAATACCAGTCAGCTATGTTCCCACCCTCACCGTTGTCCTAGAGCATTAAGTAGTGACCAAATGAAAGACATTGTGGAAATGACGATAGTCATATTCTTGTTCTTGGGCCAGTTTGTTCAGCTCAAAACCTCCAACATCTGGAAGGCCCTTTGCTTCAACAGAAGCCCGTTGAAATATGTGGTTTGGTAATCTGATTAGGATGCCTCCTGGAAGCCGTTCTATGGATAGTGCGAGACCCAGGGCTGACGTAACACAAAGATGTCTATAGGACCCCATGGAGGAGCTGGGCTACATGGCTGAGAGGAAGGGCAAATGGACTGTCTTTGTTTAGGGCTTTTGCTTAGAAGTCTGAAAATGATGTCTTGAATGGTTAGAAAATGATCAAAACCATGAAAATAACGACCAAAGAAATTGAAATTGGAATTTCTAAAGGATTTATGTCTGTAATAATGTATTATTGTAATATCTGAGGTAATTGGCGGAGATCTGGGAACACATTAACATCATCATAAATTCGGTCAAGAAACGCAAGCAGTCAGACAATCCGACAGGAAGAGAACAAACTGTCTGTTGTTTATTATGTATGCCCAGCAGAATAATTGTGGAGCTTGTTTTAATGTCCTTCTAAAAATGAAGTGTCAAACAGGCAGCTACTGACGGGCCTTGTTCTGGGTTAAATATCCTTTCTATCTTACGGTCAAGTTGAATTGCCGACAATTGTGAATAGAAGCCCATTTTTTCTTTAGACAATTAATGTTGTTTTTGTGTGTTGTGATTGGGTGTGTGTGTGTGTTGGGTTTCAGACCGTAGGAATGGAAAGGCAGAGAGCTGGCCATTTTATATAACAACCTGCATCGTCCTAGCCGGCTGGCTATAAGCAGCTAGGCGGTAATACGAGACACAACCCACACTTAGTAGATTACAAGCTGGTAACTGAATCTGCCGCCTTATAGCAAGGCTGGCTACTTAATTCTACAGTCCCCATACCTCTGAGTGAAACTCGACACTCTTCTACACAAACATACGACACTCGAACTTCAAATCACCTAACATAGTTGTGGACTGTCGCAGTCCTGGGTGTACTTGTCTGCATCAACAAAAGACAGTAGGTATAAACGCTTCACCTGTCATTTGGAAGCGATCCTCTGTCAACTTTACTCTTTAATTTAAGCTGTCGCCACGCACACACACACCCACACCCACCAAGCACACACATACATACAGCACACACACTCTAATGGGTGAGCAAGATTCCTTTCGAACAAAGACACATGTGCATTTGATGGTGACCTTGAGTACAACAGCGGTGCATGTGCATGTGCTTGTGAGGGCTTGATGCTTCAACGTTAAATAGCCCCAGTACTGAGTAGGCATTAAGCCGGTCAAAGCTCAGTCAAAGGAGAATTTGGCATATTTTTCCAGCGTGACGCCTATTTTCGCAATGGGTTGTGTAGGTGACTAATGTTATCTAGAAACTTTGAAATGTTCCAGTATTCATTTGAGGGAACACAGTTAATGCCACTCGGCATGTAATCCAAATAATGGAATGACATCTCTGATTTGTAGCCAGTCTGGAGATGGTTGCATAAGGTTGAAATTCTGCTCTTTATGACACGACCTCTTTTCATGTAGCGTTTACCGTCTTTCTTAGATCAGCAAAGCACGGAACGGAAATTAGCTATTTGATGAATTATTAAGTTAACACCTGTGTAGGAAACAGTTAGGCACCATTCCACTTATCTGAAATAATCTCCGAACATACCGTGTATAACATGTGTGTGCGCATACATCTTGCATAATGTGTTAAATATTCAAAACAGAATGAAGGTGATTACGACTGTAAAAAAAAAGTCCTCTTTCGCTGGAAATGCTAAAGGGAGCCTCAGATGTCTTCATTTGCCAGATAAGTGGGGATTGTGTGTGTGTGTGTGATGGAGGGGGGGGGGGCGATCTTTTCTGTTGCACCTCAGCCAGGAAAAACATTGAGTAAAAAGATTCAAATTTGGCATCACAATCATTGGCGAACATCAAAACCCAAGCACATTATTATAAGGGCTTGCCAAAATGGTTAGCATTCTTGGGCGTCTCTAGAGGCTATGTGGACTTTTGCATCCACACATGAGTAATTAGAGTGCTTACATAACACTTTCAACCCTAAAGACAGTCCGAGCCACGTCTAAAGACTACCTCAGACACCGGCAGATTGTTCTAATCATTCTATTTCATTCTTCAGGTCCTCTGCCTTGCCCCAGGTGGCACGCCTGCCCCCCGGGCTGCCCTTGCTGGGCAACAGCATGGTCCCATCTCACTCAGTGGATGTTCCAGACTGGTGTTCGCGACCCTGCGCCCTCAATCATCCTCGCTCAGATTCGAGCCATAGCCCCAGCTCTGTTGCCATGGGTGAGCTGACCTCCATTCGTCCAAGATGAACTGCAGCCCGCATCTTCAACTCTCTGGCCTCTATTGCAACATCGAGAAGGTGGGTGTCGTTGACAAGGCTTTTGCAGTTTCACTGTTTATTGTAGAAACAAAGGGGTCATAACTGTGGTTTCACGGCACGTCAGCTGCTGTTTACTTATTAAGGTACAGAATTGCTCACAATGACCCCCCACCTCTAATCATTTCCCTTACTTATCATGAAAGCTCTATACACTACACTCTGCCCGTGCACCAAGAGGCAGTAGCTTTATTTAATGACTTTGCAGAACATCCTCAGCCCACTATGCCGTACCGCTTCATAGAACATAAAACAGAATCAACTTTGGAATGTACAGTTATGTCTGCAGGGACGAGGACTAGAGATTGTCAACGCCTCACTTACATTTAGGGCTGGGTTAAAAGATATTGTTTGCTCCAAGTAAAAATCAAATCTTTGTTCCTGATATGATTTAGCAAAAACACATGGAGCATCTGATATTTTAATAACTTGCTTTCACGCATGGAATGTGGTGAGTTGAGGTGGCCTTCTTTTTGAGGATCCTTTCTTAATGTAAACATTATAACCTGGGTGGGGCGCATTTTATCAATCAGCACAATCCCCGGCTCCCCCGCCCGCCCTACCTGCTGCGCACACAGCTATGCTAGTAGTCCAAGGAGCTTAAAGAAAAACCATGATGGAACTCTTTAGGAATAGGGTCGTTCTCTTCTCGAGTTTCATTGTCGTGGCGATAGTCGCTCGGGTACTGCCTACAATCTTCTGAACTAGTCCTACTGGACCTCCATAGTAGAGTTGTACGGGAGGCTGAGTAGTCTTAATTAGCGTTGTTGCCCAGACTCATTATGGCACATGGGCTGGATGTAACTCAAATCGTCCTATTCATATCAAAAGTTACGTCAGTAAAGCTGCTTCTTTCTTGTACAAATTTACTCTGCGTATCGTTCTCTGAGAATCTCTTTTATATACCAATCTAAATTGGTATTTTACTGAAATTATACCCTAACCTAATTGATGCGGAATTGAATTGGAAATGTAATCGAACGGGACTTGTGAATCAGAATGAATTGATTCTGGAAATGATTGGCGTAACCCCTAGCCGTATCTCACATTGGAAGCACACAAGGAAGTAGCCAAAGGCCAATCTGTTTTCACTGTCGCATCAAGGGAGTGGACACCGCAACTATTGTTTTAAAGCCATGATCGCTGAACAACTGTGTTGATCCGTGTTGCTTTGGTGTAAGTTTATGAAAGAGCGTTCCGGCACAGCGCTGGTTGAGTGTGCTATGAGTAATGCTGTGGACAGGCTCATCACCACCGGAATGGGGCAGCATCAAGGTGTTTGGCAAGAGACTCATGTCATGGTGAGAAGTAGATGCAATCACATCAACACATATCATACAGTATTTTTTTTCTTTTTTCTAAAGTTGCTATCTGTCACCATGTGGGTCAATATGTTAAGATACATCCAAATGTTCATATCTATCTAAATTTGTGTTAGTAAAAGAGATTGAAGTTACGGATTATTGGTCAGCTGAAGGGCCAGTTCACATAAACCACAAATTCAACTAACGGCGCTGCCCTCCACAAGTCTAATAGCAACCGGCATAGAGTACCTGTGGTTGTATAGGTTTATTAATGCTCTTCGTTAGTTTTTCAATTTTGAAATATTTTCTCTTTAAAATGTACAAAACAATAGTTAAATGCAAACGATGTCTTGATTTGTAATGGACCATGTTATAAGCAACAGAGACACCATGATACTGTAATAACAGCTGTATTAGTAACGGATGTTAAGTCACTTAGGTTTCATAATAAATAACATATAATGGAAAAAAATATTACTTATTGAATTATATGTCTAAATAACCAGAATCTGATGTTCTTGAGACTGGCTAGCTGCAGCTCTCTCTCCAGAATCCAATGGTATGCTGTTTAGATTACAGGCAGTTCTCTGAGATGACCAATAAATATATATATCGATATTCGATCTAGATATATAGATATTAAGCAATATAAAAATATAGATATAGAATGTATACTAAATATATATAATAAAGATATTTTATTTTGAAAACCATGTATCTAAACTTAAACGGCCACGGAATACTTAATAATAATACATAATATACATTTATTTATAGAGCGCTTTCCCTCAATGTGGCTTTAAGCACGAATAACTATTAAATGCAAATCAGTACAAAAATTTAAAGGGGAAGAACGAGACAGAAAAGTAAATAACAGCTAACAAATACATCAAAGATAATCTCAGTCAATTAGGACTCAGACGCAGCGGTGAATAATAGTCGTAACGCTTCGATTAAATGATGGGCCCGATTGAACACGGCTCATCTGATATCTGACTGGAAGACTGGTCCAACGTTGGCGCACAAGCGAAACTAGAAGGCTCGCTCCCCAACGCGGTTTCTGTCTGACCTTTGTCAGTCAGGCCGTCTCTGACCTTCGTTAGGAGTCGCAGCAACCGGAAGGCACATAATAGGTTAACGAGATGCAACAGATCTAGTCCGGGTGCACAGGCCATATCACTATTTTTAAGTTAAAATAATAAGGACCTATAAAATCTGCTCTATAGACCTGGACAGGGAGCCGTGTGAAGGGAGCCAACACAGGAGTTATGTGTCTGTATTTAGATGATCCAGTAAGACTCACGTGCTGCAAGCGTTCTGGACGCATCTGTATACCTCGGCATACTTTTCTCAAGGCTATCCCCAGGACCAGTACAGTATCAATAATCTAGTCTAGTATGTAACATAGGGCATGATAAGGGCCTCGCATCTTACGGGACAATACAGTTAAATGATATTGCAAAACATTTAGCTTTGCAAACGCATTTGAATTTTCCTCTTTGATTCTTTTTATTTTTTTTTTGACATTTCAAAAACCTGATTTCATAATATTTTTCAATGGCCATAAGTCAGATACGCCTCAAAAAAAAATCAACTTCACAATTTACAAAAGTAGATTTAAGTGAAATTTTTTATTACGGTCAAATTCAGAAATCGGCAATAATAGAAGTCAAACTTTTCAAGAAAATATATTGAAAAAATCTATATTGTCATGATATTCCCTTAATAAAACTACAACAGGATTAATATTACTGTACGGCTAATTTTCCAGCCTGTCGTCCCCGGGCCAGCTGCCAATGGGGCATCGTACATACCAAGGGGGGAGTGGTTAACAAATTTAAACAGATTACATACATCTATAATGACATCAGACCTAAGCACACAGGATTACGCGCGATACAATAAGCAGTGAGAGACAGGCAACAGCCACAGAGGCAACTTTGGTGTTTTCCACTACATGCTAGCCTGTGTGACTATGGGCGGGCCACCGTCCTCACTTTTTCCATTTCTCAGAGTAGTAGGCTCTAGGCCTCATGCGTGAGGCGGACGCGTGTGCGAGCTGGTTGTCATGGCGACACTGCCGTGACTAACGTTCGACACACACAGAACGTCGAAGTGTGTTTGTGTGTGCTTTTGATTCTCGGCATGTGCTGGTGCCACGCCAGAAGACAACTTATATTTCAAAAGAAGCTGGAAGGCAAGCAAAAAAAAAGCACAGAGCAGCTAAACTACTTTAACACTGCGGTTTGAGGGCTAGATATCATGCCAAGAGTCATATGGCGACGTTTGAGTTTTTTCTCAGACCACATAAATTACTAAATGCAATACAAACCTGATGTTTTGTTGTATTTTAGCTCTGTGATGTGAACCTTTGACTTGGATTGGGTCCCGGGAACGCACAGGAGTTGTGTTGTTGTATTGTGTGTTGTGTGCAGTGTTTCTCAGCAGGCATGCAGTGATCCCCAGTCCCGGTGTTTGATTGGGAGGACAGCGCAGGCAGCTACCTAAGGACTATTCCATGACTAGGAACAACGCGCTTCAGCAGGCGCCGTACAGGCTATCCAAAGAACATCATCCAGGCCGCCATCGGACAGTGCTTCACTACTACCTAAAACAACAACGTTCTCTCCATGTCTTTATATCACAGGACCAGTTGATTGAGGTAGGCTACTTCTGTCTGATATATGACATTCAAAGTTGTTCGTCAATACGTCCGTCTCTGTCTTTGGTAGCCAAGCATTAAGCAGTGCTTCAGTGGCTTTGTCCACTGCACGCTTATTGTGTAGTGTTGACATCTTTTAAAAGCTAATTTTAGATCTTTTTGTTAAACCTACTTTCTTCGCTGACCACCTCAAATTGTTATTCATAAATTGGCTGACACATGAATGGAAACGATTCTAAAAAAAGAGATATACCGTAAGATTCTGTAAGTAAGGATTTTAGTTAATGAGGGAACGGCAGCCACAAAGAGCGCCAAACTCCTCTAGACTCCATGATGCGAGAGGTTAAGTTGACTGAGGTTAAGTCTCGTCTAACGGAGCTTTAGCTCATAAATGACCTGTGTGGTGTTTGTTTCGGCAGCTGTGTAGCAGAGCATCGTGTGGCCCGGCTTCGTCAAATTCAGATTTTTGTGGCCAAACGTAAGTAGAACTTCAATGTGAGATGTTTTTACTTAGGTTCGTTGTTTGTATAAAGTTCATGGTCTCCTATAATTAGTCAGATCTGTGAACTTGTTTTTTTTTTTTAACTATCTCTGATCTGTGGAACCGATGACTTTTGAAGTGAAATAATTTGTGTCAATTATATCACGTTTACATTACTATCCCTATCGTTACTTATCTAAGTTTTTCGCTCTCCTCACTTTTGTCTCGCCATCGTGTCTCTCCCAGCCTCCTCTAAAGACGCATCTCTGGTTTGTGTGGAGTTTGACAGTAAAACTGAACGCTGTGGAGGTTAGACTGTTCTCAACCATTACCAGATCAGGATAGCCAGTAAGTCTGTCTGAAGCCGTCCTGCCCCACAAGCATCTCACATATCATTGTCCACGTCTGTCAACATCGCATACAGCCTGGTTGTGTTTACACTAGGGATGCATCGAATTCAGGATTGGGCTTGCAGATTCAGAAGAATATCGGGCCTTTTTTGGACGGGGTTAAAATTTCTGAATTTTTTTTCACAAACCAAGCTCTATGCCGGCCACCGTCGTTCGGGAAGGTGTTCACTTTAGGTGGGGCTGTATCTGCAGTGGCTGTGATAAAGTGAAAATGGATACTAGCAAACAACGTGAGTTCGGTGCAGTAGCTTTCAGTCAAAGAAGACCATTCAAGTCCAGCTAGCATGTTCAATTTGCAATGCCCTTTGTCTAGTGGTGGCAAGGACCCTAAAGCAATACACAACATCATTTGGTTGACACATCATAAAGAATAAGAATTGTGGATGGAATCTACAAGACAGCAGCCTAACATGTCGCACTTCATGTACGCAAAGGATGTGAGGATGTTAGGATGATTCGGATTTGGTAGAGTCCCGCAGAATCTTAACCAGTGGATTCGGTATTCAGCTGACACGCGCCCAAAAATGCTGGATTTGGTAGCATCCCTACATGTTTATTATCCAATGAAGCACTTTGTTTTCCATGTCTAACAAAATGCTGTTGACACGGCTTATTTCCTTGTTCATTG
>NW_022605596.1:789073-789680 GCF_008692095.1 Etheostoma spectabile | reverse complement strand
ACCACGTTATCGATCACAGATTTACTGATGCAGAGATGAGAAGACGCATGCGCCACGTTTCACCCAATGAGCAGCAGCTTCTGATGGAAAGTAACGAGGAGGTGAAGAGTATAATATGCAGAGAGGGAAATACGGCTGTTGTCAAATGGAGAGAAAAAGGTCCAACATAGCGGACGACGAAGGTGGGGGTTGTAAAAATATAGCCTTGCCTTAAAAGTGAGCAGAGGGAACTAAGTTCTCGGGAAATGGACCCTAAGGGCTTAGGCTTAATTTCAAACCCTTATTCACAACGCGAGAACATGTTTACAACCATGCACAAATCTCTTTAAGCTATATCTAATTCTTTGTACAATTAATGTTCATACAGAACAATCAGAAAGGGACCACAAGAAAAAGTAGTAAGTGACTTCAATACACGCTGTGAGCATATGTAAAACAATATTCATGTTTTTTTATTCTTCTGACAAGTGACAGCACCAAAATAAAAAGATCAAGAAGCATTGTGTTCCCGGTGTGATGAATGATAATTACACTATATACGTAGCCTACTGTATATAGGCCACGTTATTAGTCCGGTGATGGGAGACTTATTGAGAAGGTTATGAAA
>NW_022605596.1:788970-789063 GCF_008692095.1 Etheostoma spectabile | reverse complement strand
CTATTATAAAAAAACATTAGGCCTACTTATTAAGGAGTAACACAAAGTGTCCTTTACTAGAGAAGGACAAGCAACAAGAAGATTAAATCATGA
>NW_022605596.1:788826-788960 GCF_008692095.1 Etheostoma spectabile | reverse complement strand
CTCTGACCAGTCTGCAATTAATATCATCTGGAATATCGCTACATTAATATCGTCTGGGAATATCGCTACATTAATATCGTCACACTTAATCTCCAGAGCGCGTCCTGTATGAACCTGAAGCTGAGACCACGGAC
>NW_022605596.1:788422-788816 GCF_008692095.1 Etheostoma spectabile | reverse complement strand
TCATCTCTACTTTTACAGAGAGGGTGGACACTGACGCGACGCACGGGTCTGCCGCCGGGCAGCGGCCACCGGGCACCGGGCACCGGCCACCGGGCAGCGGCGGCCACCGGCCACCGGGCAGCGGCCGCACGCCAGGCACCCCTCGACACACTACGTCCCACCGGGAAAAGGCCCACTCCGCACAGGGTGCCAGTGCAACCATTTCTAACATCTAAACAGCTGTAGTAGGGTTAAATCAAACTCGCGACAACAATAGGAACAAGTAGGCTAATGCATGTTAATAAAAATAAAGCAGAACACATGCAGAAGACAACGCAATAACTGTTAAACATGTTCATTTCGGATCAGACGGCAGCTGATTTGACACATGAGACTCCAGGATTAATCTTAGCCC
>NW_022605596.1:784671-788397 GCF_008692095.1 Etheostoma spectabile | reverse complement strand
GTCACGGCTAGCCTGGTCCAGAGCAGGCTACAGCCGGGCTAAGATTAATCCTGGAGTCTCATGTGTCAAATCAGTGCCGTCTGATCCGAAATGAACATGTTTAACAGTTTTTGCGTGTCTTCTGCATGTGTTCTGCTTTATTTTTATAACATGCATTAGCTACTTGTCACTATTGTTGTCGCGAGTTTGATTTAACCCTACTACAGCTGTTTAGATGTTAGAAATGGTTGCACTGGCACCCTGATGCGGAGTGGGCCTTTTCCCGGTGGGACGTAGTGTGTCGAGGCTGCCTGCGTGGCCGCTGCCCGGTGGCCGGTGGCCGCCGCTGCCCGGTGGCCGGTGCCCGGTGCCCGGTGGCCGCTGCCCGGCGGCAGACCCGTGCGTCGCGTCAGTGTCCACCCTCTCTGTAAAAGAGAGATGAGCAGCGCAGCGTCCGTGGTCTCAGCTTCAGGTTCATACAGGACGCGCTCTGATTAAGTGTGACGATATTAATGTAGCGATATTCCCAGACGATATTAATGTAGCGATATTCCAGATGATTATAATGCAGACTGGTCAGAGACCAATACATTCATGATTTAATCTTCTTGTTGCTTGTCCTTCTCTAGTAAAGGACACTTGTGTTACCCTTAATATAGGCCTAATTTTTTTTTATAATAGCTTACATTGGTTTCAATACCTTCTCATAAGTCTCCCATCACCGGACTAATAACGTGCCTATATACAGTAGGCTACGTATATAGTGTAATTATCATTCTCACACCGGGAACACAATGCTTCTTGATCTTTTTATTTTGGTGCTGTCACTTGTCAGAAAATAAAAAAACATGAATATTGTTTTACTATGCTCACAGCGTGTATTGAAGTCCTTACTACTTTTTCTTGTGGTCCCTTTCTGATTGTTCTGTATGAACATTAATTGTACAAAGAATTAGATATAGCTTAAAGAGATTTGTGCATGGTTGTAAAACATGTTCTCGCGTTGTGAATAAGGGTTTGAAATTAAGCCTAGAGTCCTTAGGGTCCATTTCCCGAGGAACATTAGTTCCCTCTGCTCACTTTTAAGGCAAAGGCTATATTTTTACACCCCCACACATTCAGTCGGTCCGCTATGTTGGGCTTTTTCTCTCCATTTGACAACAGCCGTATTTCCCTCTCTGCATATTATACTCTTCACCTCCTCGTTACTTTCCATCAGAAGCTGCTGCTCATTGGGTGAAACGTGGCGCATGCGTCTTCTCATCTCTGCATCAGTAAATCTGTGATCGATAACGTGGTCTATTTGAGAAAGCCGTGAACGTGCACTTATCCCAGCTATCTACACCTGGCTGGACATAGCTCCACCGTGTTCATCCGGGCTCGCAAACATGCAACCGATTAAGCCGCGATGACAGATCACACAAGTCAAGCTGCGTTTTTTTCACTCATCCTGGATATCTTTATTCTACTTTCGTGCAACAGGCCCCTGGTCTGGACCAACTGAACTAAACTACAGATGGGAACAGGGCCAAACATGGTTTCTGTCCTCTCTTATTACGCTGATGTTGTGTTCAAGTGTTCATTTTTCTGATAAATCTGGTTTCATCATTTATTAAACCCACTTAAACCGCAGGTGGCTTTGCCCCGTCCCATCGTCCCTCTGTCACGTCCCTGTGGCCGTTCTTTCCTCTCATGCTGCTCAGTCACTCGTGCATTTTTAAATGGTCTGCTTCACTCGTTCCCAGGTGGCTCTTATCGTGCTAATTGGCACCGGGGGTGGGGCAAGGCCAAGTCATTGTCACTGTACACAATTAAAACCAACAAAATAAAGCATCTTAAAGCCCAAAGCAACACAATAAAAGAAACCATGCAAAAAGGATAACTACACAAAACAGGTCACTAAGCATGATGAGCACACCACAAAACACAATTAAAAACATGCAAACACAAAAGGGCCTCCCTTGGACTGCTCACAGTTGCATACCACCAACCCTCCATAGATGTAGTTCTACAAAACACTAACTTTGTCATATGACAATGAACAAAGCATACTTGTTCGTATTAACCTAATAAGAGCATTCAAATTAATTTTTCAACCAGTAGTAACTTAAAAACTAATGTACTGCATGAAGATTTTTATAATAATAATAATAATAATACATTTTATTTATAACGCACTTTTCATTCCAAGAATCTCAAAGTGCTACACAGGAGAAATACCAATAAAAACAATCAGCACAAAATGCTTTCCTGAATAAAAATAATAAAAAAACCTTATGCAGTGCCCACTCAACGGGCTGCTTGCTTGCCCTTCTACTTTTGTTTTAGGAGACTCATTTGGAGCCACTTCAATCAAATAACTCAGTTTATTTACACTTTATGCTTACATGCAACTGCAATTTATGCATGAATTTCTTTAAAGTTATCTTATCAATAATGAAGTGGAGAGGACAGGTGTAGTCACACAATGTGCAAGGCGGCAGTGAAAATGTAGTGTGGAGTTTCATTGATTTTGCATTCCCTCAATAAGCAAGTGGAATAAATTGATAACGAAGCATTGACATAGAAAGACTACCTGTTCAGATGGGATTAGATGGCTATAGCATCGGGGTGAGCGATTGCAGAATGGTGGGTGGAGGTGGTGAAATGAGGATATCCGCTATTTTATATTAAATAAATAGTATAGCTAACTTTTTATTATTATTTATTGCCTTATAAAGTTTCACAATAGTAGGAAGAATATTTTTTGTATTATATTGCTATTATATGGATTAAGTGCATGTCTGAGGTTTATAAAAGTAAACAAAAACAAACCTTATGGGTTGAATGGGCTAGCATAAAGAATAAATCTCCATGGTTACTTGGCTGGGCTTAATTCAATCTGGTTTCGTGCAATCGAGTCCAAGCTAAATTCATCCAGGATAACTTGAATATCCCGGCTTAATCGTTTATCCTAGTTTCGTGCAACAGGCCCCAGTTCTGCTTCCAGATATTGACACTAATATTACCCGAGAAAAAACCTGGAGATGTTCTATCACTCTGATGTTGAATGAATCTGGCTTAAAAAGGAGGATTTTTTTTTTTTTGAATAGCCTGAAAAAGAGTTAAAATATGGCTTTAATTAACAACCTGAAAACAATTTCAAATATGGCTTTAATTGGACATTTGAGCCCTTAATTTTAAAATCTTGTATCATAATGGTTCATAGCTTTTTTTTCTAACTAACCAAACCGTCTACCATGTGGACTGACTGGTCACATCAATTAGTAGGGCAACTTTGAAAAATATATTAGTTTTCAAACCAAAACGTAGCAATGTATTGTAGCCTTAGTGAAAGTCTAAGAAATTACTATAGCGTTTATTTAGAATTACTGAAATAAATGTTTACTGTGTCCAAATCTATTAAACGCTGACGTGAGCTACTGTTAGCTTTGTTTGCAGCATGGTGGTCCAATGGTTAGCCTCACAGCAAGAAGGTTATGGCAAACAATCCCGGGGATTCCGGGCCTTTCTGTAGGGGGTCTGTATGTATGTTCTCCCCATGTTTGTGTGGGTTTCCTCCAGGTGCTCCGGTTTCACCCAACATCAGAAACATGTACTAGGTTCTCCATTTAGTGCCCTTGATCAAGGCACCTTAATTTTAAGAAGAATCTTTATGAATGTGGGAACATAGGGCTGTGGGACCATTAGGCTGTGGGACCATTGGGCTGTGGGTCCATAGGGCCTTGGGACCATTGGGCTGTGGGT
>NW_022605596.1:765413-784646 GCF_008692095.1 Etheostoma spectabile | reverse complement strand
GGGACCCACAGGCCAAGGGTCCACAGCCCAATGGAACCATCAGCCCCAAGGAACCCACAGCCCCATGGTCCCCAACCCTATGGACTCACAGCCCAATGGTCCACAACCCTATGGTCCCACAGCCCAAGGACCCACAGCCCTATGGTCCCAAGTCCTATGGTCCCAAGGTCCTATGACCCACAGCCCAATGGACCCACAACCTAATGAACCCACAACCTAATGGTCCCAAAGTCCTATGGACCCACAGCCCAATGGAGCCACACCTAATGAACCCACAACCTAATGTCCCGTCCTATGGACCCACAGACCAATAGTCCCACAGTTCTATGGACCCACAGCCCAATGGTCCCAAGGCCCATGGACCCACAGCCCAATGGTCCCACAGCCTAATGGTCCCACAGCCCTATGTTCCCACATTCATAAAGATCTTCTTAAAATTAAGGTGCCTTGATCAGGGCACTAAATGGAGAACCTAGTACATGTTTCTGATGTTGGGTGAACCGAGCACCTGGAGGAAACCCACACAAACATGGGGAAACATACATACAGACCCCCTACAGAAAGGCCCGAATCCCCGGATTGTTTGCCTAACCTTCTTGCTGTGAGGCTAACCATGGACCACCATGCTGCAAACAAAGCTAACAGTAGCTCACGTCAGCGTTTAATAGATTTGGACACAGTAAATTTATTTCAGTAATTCTAAATAAACGCTATAGTAATTTCTTAACTTTCACTAGCTACAATCATTGCTACGTTTTGGTTTGAAACTATATATTTTTCAAAGTTGCCCACTAATTGATGTGACCAGTCAGTCCACTGGTAGACGGTTTGGTTAGTTAGAAAAAAAGCTATGAACCATTATGATACAAGATTTTAAAATTAAGGGCTCAAATGTCCAATTAAAGCCATTTGAAATTGTTTTCAGTTTGTAATTAAGCCATATTTTAACTCTTTTTCAGGCTATCAAAAAAAAAAAATCCTCCTTTTTAAGCCAGATCATTCAACATCAGAGTGATAGAACATCTCCAGGTTTTTTCTCGGGTAATTAGTGTCAATATCTGGAAGCAAACTGGGGCCTGTTGCACGAACTAGGATAAACATTAAGCCGGGATATTCAAGTTATCCTGGATGAATTTAGCTTGGACTCGATTCACAACCAATTGAATTAAGCCCAGCCAAGTAACCATGGAGATTTATTCTTTACGGCAGCCTGGTCCAGAGCAGGCTAACAGCCGGGCTACAGCCGGCTAAGATTAATCCTGGGTCTCATGTGTCAAATCAGCTGCCGTCTGTATCCGAAATGAACATGTTTAACAGTTTTTGCGTTGTCTTCTGCATGTTTTCTGCTTTATTTTTATTAACTGCATTAGCCTACTTGTCACTATTGTTGTCGCAGTTTGATTTAACCCTACACAGCGTTTGAGATGTTAGAAATGGTTGCACTGGCACCCTGATGCGGAGTGGGACTTTTCCCGGTGGGACGGTAGTGTGTCGAGGCTGCCTGGCGTGCGGGCCGCTGCCCGGTGCCGGTGGCCGCCGCTGCCGGTGGCCGGTGCCCGTGCCCGTGGCCGCTGCCCGGCGGCAGACCCGTGCGTCGCGTCAGTGTCCACCCTCTGTAAAGTAAGATGAGCAGCGCAGCGTCCGTGTCTCAGCTTCAGGTCATACAGGACGCGCTCTGGAGATTAAGTGTGACGATTAATGTAGCGATATTCCCAGACGATATTAATGAGCGATATTCCAGATGATATTAATTGCAGACTGGTCAGAGACCAATACATTCATGATTTAATCTTCTTGTTGCTTGTCCTTCTCTAGTAAAGGACACTTTGTGTTACTCCTTAATAAGTAGGCTCATGTTTTTTTTATATAGCTTACATTGGTTTCATAACCTTCTCAATAAGTCTCCCATCACCGGACTAATAACGTGGCCTATAAGTAGGCTACGTTATAGTGTAATTATCATTCATCACACCGGAACACAATGCTTCTTGATCTTTTATTTTGGTGCTGTCACTTGTCAGAAGAATAAAAAAACTGAATATTGTTTACATATGCTCACAGGCGTGTATTGAAGTCACTTACTCTTTTTTCTTGTGGTCCCTTTCTGATTGTTCTGTATGAACATTAATTGTACAAAGAATTAGATTAGCTTAAGAGATTTGTGCATGGTTGTAAACATGTTCTCGCGTTGTGAATAGGGTTTGAAATTAAGCCTAAGTCCTTAGGGTCCATTTCCCGAGGAACATTAGTTCCCTCTGCTCACTTTTAAGGCAAAGGCTATATTTTTACACCCCACACATTCAGTCGGTCCGCTATGTTGGGCTTTTTCTCTCCATTTGACAACAGCCGTATTTCCTCTCTGCATATTATACTCTTCACCTCTCGTTACTTTCCATCAGAAGCTGCTGCTCATTGGGTGAAACGTGGCGCATGCGTCTTCTCCTCCTGCATCAGTAAATCTGTGATCGATAACGTGGTCTATTTGAGAAAGCCGTGAACGTGCACTTATCCCAGCTATCACACCGGCTGGACATAGCTCCACCTGTTCATCCTGGCTCGGCAAACGGCAACCGATTAAGCCGCGATGACAGATCACACTAAGTCAAGCTGCGTTTTTTTCACTCACCTGGATATCTTTATTCTACTTTCGTGCAACAGGCCCCTGGTCTGACCAACTGAACTAAACTACAGATGGGAACCAGGGCCAAACATGGTTTCTGTCCTTCTTATTACCTGATGTTGTGTTCAAGTTGTTCATTTTTCTGATAATTTGGTTTCATCATTTAATTAAACCCACTTAAACCGCAGGTGGCTTTGCTCCCGTCCCATCGTCCCTCATGTCACCGTCCCTGTGGCCGTTCTTTCCTCTCATGCTGCTCAGTCACTCTTGCATTTAAATGGTCTGCTTCACTCGTTCCCAGGTGGCTCTTATCGGTGCTAATTGGCACCGGGGTGGGGCAAGGCCAAGTCATTGTCACTGTACACAAAAAACCAACAAAAAAGCATCTTAAAGCCCAAAGCAACACAATAAAAGAAACCATGCAAAAAAGGATAACTACACAACAAAACGAGTCAGCTAAATGATGCACCGCAAAAACAATTAAAAACATGCAAACACAAAATGGCCTCCCTTGGACTGCTCACAGTTGCATACCACCAACCCTCCATAGTGTAGTTCTAAACAAACAACTTTTGTCATATGACAATGACACACGCATACTTGTTCTGTATTAACCTAATATGAAGCATTCAAATTAATTTTTCAACCAGTAGTAACTAAAAACTAATTGTATGCATGAAGATTTTTAATAATAATATATAATAATAATACATTTTATTTATAACGCACTTTTCATTCCAAGAATCTCAAAGTGCTACACAGGAAATATAACAATAAAACAATCAGCACAAAAATGCTTCCTGAATAAAAAATAAATAAAAAAAACCTTATGCGTGCCCACTCAACGGGCTGCTTGCTTGCCCTCTACTTTTGGTTTAGGAGACTCATTTAGAGCCATCTTCAATCAGAATAACTCAGTTTATTTACACTTTATGCTTACATGCAACTGCAATTTATGCATGAATTTCTTTAAAGTTATCTTATCAATGAATGAAGTGGAGAGGACAGGTGTAGTCACACAATGTGCAGGCGGCAGTGAAAATTAGTGTGGAGTTTCATTGATTTTAGCTTCCCCATAAGCAAGTGGAATAATTTGATAACGAAGCATTGACATAGAAGACATACCGTTCAATGGGATTAGATGGCTATAGCATCGGGGTGAGCGATTGCAGAATGGTGGGTGGAGGTGGTGAAATGAGGATATCCGTCTAGTTTAATATTATAACTAATAGTATAGCTAACGTTATTATTATTATATGCCTTAATAAAGTTTCACAATAGTAGGAAAAATCTATTTTTGTATTATATTGCTATTGATATGATTAAGAGTGCATGTCTGAGGTTTATAAAAGTAAACAAAAACAAACCTTATGGTTGAATGGGCTAGCAATTCCAAAAACAAAGGAATCACACGAGGCTAAATGTTAAAGCATTCTAATATGACGCTGGCGCTCGCGCGTGGCTTGAAGTGTTGCATCCCCCCCCCCCCTGACTTTTCCAGGATATGACACAAGGAGAGGGTTAACTTCTCCTGCTACTATGGTCCGAAAGCACAGGGGGACACTTTGTTTCATCTCTGTAGAATTCCTGGATTAAGAATGAATGAGTGAGTTCTTTGAGAGTTTTGTGAGAAAATAAAGCAGCTAAAGTGAAGTAGTGAGAGTTTGGTGAGCGCTCACTTCTTATGAAATCCATAAATCCAGCTGCAGTGTGATGCTCTCTGTCAGGAGGCTCCACAGCCAGAGACCGATGACATCCCTCCTTTGCGCGAGGCTCGCAACTTTTCATGAAATCTCAGTTAAAATCCTCTTTGAGTGATGGATAAGAGGTTGCCATAGCAACGCAACATGTCTCTGGCAGAGTTCCCCTCGCCCCAAACCCGCCTCCTCACCTAATGTTAGAGGAATAGTTCAGCCTTTGTAAAGGATAACACACATACGTTACATATATGAATATGGAACAGCTGCAGCTTGACTGCTCTCTAAATGGTTTTTTGGAGTTTGAACCTGCAGCTGCTCGCGTCAGGGACTGAGCCTTTGTACATGTGGCAAATACTCTACCAGGTGCTCTCTAATTTGTTAATGCATAAATACAACAGATGGACTACAACAATCATGGACAGGGACCAATCTGATCTGAAAACACCCAGTGGAACAAATGGCAATACCCAGATTGAGTCAGAAAACTCTTATTTATTTATTTAATTAATAATATGGCATGGCACAGGATCACAATCACATTATTTATTATTTTAATTAATTTGGTCACTTCTTCAGACCTGACATCCACAGGCTTATTACTCTGCCAGGAAGGTATGTATTGGCATTTTTCAAAATGATAAAGATATGCATCAGTTACACTTTTCCAAGAGGAGCTGAGGTTGCACTGTCCGCTGAACGTATATGTATGTTTTACTATGCGAAAAAGTATATGTACAATCGATTACTGCACTCCTTCTGTATATAGAGTACCCATTTTTCTTCTTCTCTGTCCTACTGTTGGTAGAGGTCACATGATCACACGGTGGTGAAGGTGAAGCGATGTGACATGTTTTGTAGTCCCACCAGGACGCAGAAGACAGTCGGAAACGAAACCTGGACAGACACAGACACACAGACACCAGACACAGACACAACACACACACACACTTCTTCAGCCTTATAATGGTTGCCTAATTACCACAGCTTGCAGTGTCACGCTAACACTGGTTTTAGTTTGCAAAGAATAATCGATATAAATTTTGCATCAAAACTTAAAGTTGTATGTGAGTAGGGGCGATGAAAAATTATTGCATCCCATGCGGACCTGGATGATTCTGCATTGCTGCAGAGACAGACCGTAATCCATTATTGCTACCTGATTTTTCCGGTTGCTGATTTTTTTTTTTTTTTTAATTAAATCTATTCATATGTATTTTAGAAAGCATATAGTGCTTACAATTCTAAAATAAATAGTTTTACTAAAACAATTACATACACAGGTGGGAACACAACAGGTCCTGTTCAGTAGATATAGAGATACACAGCTGCTGACATACTTATCACCAATAGATACCTTCACACGACAGCTTTGTAACATCCATCATCCTCCTCATATTCATCCTCCTCATCATCATACTGGTTGCCAGCATCAGCCATCTGTGTCTCCAGACAGAAGGAGCTGTGCTTCCCGTACCTGACCCCGCCCTTTCCTGTTATAGACCATCCAGGAAGTTGGCAGTGTAGAACTGAGACTCCTGTTGTTGGTGGAAAACCTCCAGGACCCGCCCACTGGCTGGGTGACACACTCTGAGACGAAGGAACAAGTTTCCCTGCTAGATTAGATTAAGACAAAAGGTATGTGTGTTGTTTGTTGTGTAGCTGTGTTGTCCTCTGCAGCTGACCTGGCAGCGTGTCTTTCTGTCCAGGTGTCCCCGTGACGACAGACAGAAATTAGGGTCAAACCCCGACCTGGACTTTCCTTCAGCTGAGGGCCAATCAGAAGAGGCTTTCTGAGGTCAAAAGGGCGTGCCATCCACTGTGCTGATCTCTCCTGCAGATAGAAGAGTTATTGATTGGTGATTGGGTTTCATTGAACTAGTTTAGGTGATGAGACCTACAGACTGTGCTGAGGGACAATGTCTCAGCACACATCTCAGCAACATAGATGTTAAAATACAGGGGCATAAGTATACCACCCCCTATGTAAAATACAGGGCATAAGTATACACCCCCCTATGTTAAAATACAGGGGCATAGTATACACCCCCTATGTAAATACAGGGGCATAAGTATACACCCCCCTATGTTAAAATACAGGGGCAATAGTATACCCCCCGATGTAAAATACAGGCATAAGTATACCCCCCTATGTTAAAATACAGGGCATAAGTATACACCCCCTATTTAAAATACAGGGGCATAAGTATATAAAGGCGCTGTGGAGGAAGGTCTGTCTTATCTCTCACCCTCAACTATCATCCTGTGGGGGACTGAAAGGAGACTGACAAAGCTCACAGAGGCACAGGAATTAGACAGGCCCAACTTTCCAGGACTGCAGTTCACCCTCACTTTTAACTCTCAGAACTGATTTGTATTTCAAGTCTTGTTCTTATTCGGCCCTTGAGCCGGATCCCCATTCAACACAGATTCTGGGATATATATAAACAGTCATTTCTCCTCTGTCGTCGGGGGAAACCAAAGCTAATTGCAGAGTAATAGCAAGTTTATCTGACAGAGCATGTAGGAACACACTCCCACCAAGTGGAGGCTTTCACTTCTGTGGAACAGTGGCAAAACACCATAATAACGCTTATACTGTACAAACCACTGGTGACCAGGGATTCAACATGAGCACTAAACTACAGTTTCTCAACCTCTTAAAACACCCACGGAGACACAAAGACCAAGACAAAGAGCAAAGACAAGACTTAATATGAAGAGGAAACATAATGTTACTGAAAGTTTTTTAAATGCGATACTTTCTTATTGCATGAGCTGAACTCAAAGATCTAAGATCTTTTCTACTTTTTCTACTATACTTTCCCACTTCATTCAATGGCTTTAAACTTTCTCATTGGGGTTTGGTTCTGCTGGGAGACAACACGGACATCTGTTACCTGTAGAATCGTGATGTCTCCACGGCAGGTAGACTGAGCACTGATGGATACTGTGTGTCATAGATGTCTGTGCACCTACACAACCACAGACACACCACACACACACACACACCCCCACACACACACACCCACACACACACACACCACACACACACACACAACACACACACACACACACCCACACACACACACACCACACACACACACACACACACACACACACACCACACACACACCGACTGAGTTTACATAGTCTGTCCACCAGAGGACGCTCTACAACGTCCCTGTGTGATGGCGTTGCATAGTCTGTCCACCAGAGGACCTCTAACGACGTCCCTGTTAGTGATGGCGTTGCATAGTCTGTCCACCAGAGGACGCTCTACAGACTCCCTGTTGGCAACACTGATTTTTTTTTTGTTATGTGTTTTTTGTTCAAGGACTTTAAGTTTCATATCTTAAGTTTGTATTTTATATATTTTTATTATCAGACCTTTAATATATTTTGATGTTCTGTTGTGACAAAACAATTATTATCATTTTATTTTAGTGAGAACTCATGAATAACTACAAAACTAATGTTAGGTAAATCTGTTTTTGTTTTGTTTCTGGATTATTACTTTTTAAACATATTTCGATCGCGATTATCGGCATATGGGATTTCATTTACCAATATATATCATAAAAGCCTTAAAAATCTTTTATCAGTCAGCTCTAATAACCATGACACGAGATCCCAGAGGGCTTATGGCTGGGGACTACGCTTACTGGGAGGACCGTCTCATCATGTCACCACAGGTGTGACTGAGGTTAGAGACGCCTGAGGCCCTGGCAAACATTTTATTGTTTTGTGATTGTTCCAATAGTGTGGCTGGGTGTAATTTGTGGTTCTGAGTGAGAAAATCTGATCTCAAAAGAGAAAAAAATCTGAACTAACTGCTAACCCTCATCTTTTCCCTTGAGTCCTCTTCCTCTCTCTCTCTCTCTCTCTCTCTTCTGCATTCCTCTTTAGTATTGCCTTTCTCTAGCTGACCTCCTTCATTCTACTTTTAAAATGATCAGTATGAATGGAGAGTTCTTTTTTGGATATCTTTTTTTGGGGCATTTTTTTTGCTTTATTTTGACGGACAGCTGAAGACAGGGGAGAGAGGGGGGGAATAACATCAGCAAAAGGCCGCAGGTCAGTCGAACATGGACCCGCTGTGTCCTATACACGGTCACCGCGCCCGTCGACCAACTGAGCTATCCGGCCCCCGAATGAGAGTTGAACTACGCGCTTACGATTTGTGGGGAAAAAATCTAATTGCGATTTTCTTGCCAGATATTGCGATTCCAAATTTGTTTAGCTACGTTTCGCACCTTCATGACCATGTTAACTAAAGTAATACAAAATAATGAAAGAGCCACTGTGATATGTAACATTATTCCACATTTATCTTATGGAAAAACAGTAATTACGACACAACAGGAAAAATAACGAATGTTAAATCAAAACTGAAGACTTGCACTATGAGTTCCTGCATGGTTTCAGGGCAATGATTTTTGTCTCCAATCGTAGGCATCTTTCCGGCTCCGTTAGAGCCCCCCCCCAATACACTATGAAAAAGCCCGGTCTTTGGAGAAACCGGGTCATAAACGTCAAGCAAACACTAGAGGCAACGGACAGGAAACAAACTACATCAGCCATCACGACCAGATGGTTGGGGGTCAGTTAGTCATGACAGTTACGGGAGGGGGGGTGCTTGCTCTGTTATGTTGAAATCGACTTGGAACGTCAACAGTAGTGACCACAGGACCTCATAGTGCACCTAATCAGTCTTCACATTAGCCAATCGCTGAAGATGACATCCTTCAGCCCTAGCTCAAACAATTCCCCTTATTAATGTTTCCCAATGGTCAAACGTGCTGATCGTGTGCCTTACCTGTCCAGCCGGTTGAAGTAGGAGTGGTTGGTGAGGTTGATGGGGGTGGCTTAGTAGACCTGGCTTGGTATTCTGCAGTTAGTGTTTCCCCCTGAACACACAACTCAATCTTCAACTGGGCTGACAACCACGATTTACATGAAAAAGTCAGATACGCAAAATGTCGGAGCGTGATCAGCTCAGGGCGGTGTGCTTACCTGTAGGGTGTAGGAACCGAGACCTGAACCTCCCCAGGATAACCTGGTCTCCATCTGGACGTAAGCCTCAGCGTACACCACTCTCACTGCTGTTGCATGCCAGATAGCCTAAGAGACAAATAACACACTCCACTTACAGGAAGCCACGTCTCATGGGAGTGATGGCTTAGAAAAAAAAACACCTGTGTATATTCCTATTACTTTAAAAACGGTCCCGCCAGCATCAGGGAGTTTATTATCGTATTTAGTTTTTTTCCAATCTGGTACTTATTTATACCAATTCATCTATTCTATGGTTACTTACTTTGCTACATCATTTAATTACATATTATTCTATTAATTTCATGTCACTTATTCACCTTACATTGCAATGCCACCTAACTTTACTGAAGAATATACTTTTGGGGTGGGGTCCATAGGGAGTTGGGTTGGTAACCGGAAGGTGCGGTTCAAGCAATGGTGGTGACTGGTAGCTAGGAGGTGCCATTTCACCTCCTGGGCATGCCAAGTTTCCTCTGAGCAGGGCACTGAACCCCAACTGCTCAGGGTGCATTCCATGGGCAGCCCCCCCTCTCGACATCTCTTCATAGTGCATGTATAGGTACTGAGTCATGTGTGTAATAACACAAGTTTAATTGTAATTTCCCCTTGTGGACTAATAAAGGATCCATTATATTTTTAATATGTCACTTATATATCATTCACATTGTCTGTTTTGTTCAAAACCATAGGGCCTTGGGACCATTGGGCTGTGGGTCCATAGAACTGTGGGACTATTGGTCTTTGGGTCCATAAGACTTTGGGACCATTAGGTTGTGGATTCATTAGGTTGTGGGTCCATTGGGCTGTGGGTCCATAAGACCTTGGGACCATAGGACCTTGGGACCATAGGGCTGTGGGACCATTGGGCTGTGGGTCCATAGGGCTGTGGGTCCATTGGGCTGTGGGACCATAGGGATGACCCCAAGGTCAGCACCCTTAGAACCTGCTGGATGCGCTACCAACTACTCATTACAACATTAAATAAACCTTCTCAATTTTGTATAATGTAAGCTGATAGAATTAATGACATAATTACCCTCTCCACTCCCTCCCCATTGTAATGTGTGAATCACACCTTTTAAAAGGGTGAAGTGAAAGGATTTGAACTGTGTCATCTTTCAACTGCAGTCTCGTCAAACAGGCCGCGCTGCCTGAAAGCTGATCTGAATCGCAGCGTCGGTGTGACAACACGCTGTGTGGGAAAGATGTGACACAAAGGAGCATTAAGTGTGTCTGCGGGCTTAGACAGGGAAGACCAGGAAAAAGGCTCCGCCATATTGCATTATTCCGTTTAGGAGTTCCCTCCCAGTCACAGTCACACACAGACATAGATACACACATGCATGTAGAAATAGATGCATGCATAACACAACTGGTTTGTTCAAAGGCTGAGTTCTTGTTACAGGGTTAGCAAATAAAGTAAAAATAAATTGTGCACTGACCCATTTTGGTCATTTTAAGGGGTGTGCACAAGACTGACATTACACTGTCATAACTATAACATGATACCTGCCATTAACATTAAGCAGTCTTAAATACACATCCGTGTACATAAATCAAGATTTTTCCAAACGGCTGAGGAAGAAAAGAGCTGATCTTCTGAGATGAGATGAGAGAAGCAAGAGCAAACGTATTTATGCCATAATCAGCTACAACAAGCAAATTGTTAGAGACATTAGTTTTGGTTAACATTGATGCTTCTACAAAATAGATAAGCGACAAGACTTTTGTCAGGGACTGTACAAGGTAAATGGAGGCTTTTATACATTGTCATGTTTCTTTAGAAATAAATAATGGACGAAAAAAGTCTTTAAACGGACAGATGTAAAGTTATTTGCTGTCAAAGTGGCGCTAAATGAATGGGAGTCAATGGGATGCTAACGGCAGGTGATGGCTTGTTAGCCTCAGAATCTCCCCATAGGTGGTACGCTTTCCGGATGCTCGCTTACCCCCTTGCCGTTTACTCAGGAACAAAGTTACGACATTAAATAAACAAAAGAAAAGGCAATATTATCAATCTAAAATTGAGAAAATAAAAAGTGATAACAAAACATTATGGAAAACACTCAATAATATAAGTGGGTAAAAACACAAACTCCAACATTTGTTGAACATGGTGATGGATTTATTGACAAACCTCTAGATATAGCTAATCACTATTTCCTAGGTAAAGTGGATACAATAAGAAATCAAATGTCACCTGCTATTGGTCAGTTGTCCGAGTTAGTTATTAAACCAAAGATTATGTATGACAAAAAAAAGCAAATTTAACTTTAGTGATGGGACGATAGTAACCCAGTAAGAGTGTGCGCCCCGTGTAGGCTGAGTCCTTTGCAGCAAAGGGCCCAGGTTCGAGTCCGACCTGCGGCCCTTCGCTGCGTGTTGCCCCCCCCCAGCTCTCTCCTCCCTTTCTTGTCTCTCCACTGTCACTCTGAATAAAACCAACAAAAAAAACACAAAATAAAATACTAATCTTGTCTTGAAATGCAATAAACCTTGTGGATATGACTATCTGGATAGTAATATACTACGGCTAGCATCTGAGGTTGTAGCTAAGCCATTGAGTCATGTCTTTAATTTATGTCTAAATGAAAGTGTTTACCCACAAATATGGAAAATTGCAAAGATCAAAAAGAGTAAGGAGCAATTCACTGGACCAAATGGTCGCCCTATTTGCATTCTGCCTGTTTTGAGCAAAATCCTGGAGGGAAGTTCATTCAAAGAACTTCAACTATATTTGAAAGTATATATTATATTATTACCATAACAGTATCAACTCTGAATTCCCACATGCATATTAAGTCGGGATGCACACAACTGAAAGGGTTAATGGCGGGCACTGTACTGCTTGATTTCAGTGCAGCTTTTGATCTAATAGACCACCAATTCTTATTAGTTAAACTATCTGCATGCCTGAGAGCATTACTGAATTATATTCCATTATTAGCCTTTAGTAACACTATTACTGTGCAAGCCACAGGCATCATTGGGACAGTTTCCATAGTTACATAGTCACAGATATGGTCATAACCACAACAGGGCTCAATGACTCCTTTTTGAGGGGGAAATAAACTTCAAGTTTTGAGTTACTTTTAGTGTGACAATACATTAAAATGTTGAGTCGCAGCCTGACGAAGAGTTACATGCAACTGCTGCTGACTTACATTAGCGTGTAGTTACAGGAAGGAAGCCACTGACCACATGATGAGCAGATACTGTTGACACGATGTCATGATTTGATGGGAGTGCTGTAACTATTATTACGTTCATTTTTGTTTCTTAAACTAGTTGAATAGCTTCTACTTGTACCATAATGGTGCTTTTTGGACAGAAGCCACTGCCACTGTCACCAATGGAGGCAGAAATCTCAGAGGCAGATATCGCAATACCTTAAAGTATAAACCACTGAAGGGAAGTGAGAACATCTGCTTTTTGTTGTTGCCTAGAGGAACTGACCCCTGTGGAACACATAAGCCTAGTTACATAAGATACGTATGTTTCAAAAACTACAAATGTTCTCATAATGAGTTGCAGAGGCGAAGTTAAAAATCAGCTGCACATGTTTTTATTGACTAAAAAAAATGCGCTATTGTACTGTAGTACAAGTAGTACTTTTAAAGTATGTAGGTAAGTTAGCAGGAAACTTCCTGTTTATTTTGTCAGCTTGTTCACCTCGCTCTGCAGAGTAGCTGTGACTTCATATATTACCTTCTTATAGCTGTATTCTCAGTAACATGACAATCTGCAAAGACGGGTTATTTATAAATCACTAAAATAGAACTGACAGCACCGATTGACTTAGTTATCCATGCCGTTAGCATCGTAGCTAACAGTATTGTTACTTTGTTTAGGACAAATTGTTTCACTAAAAAATCAACACTACTCGAATGCTGAAATTACAATTCAAATGTGACATGGAATTCATGTCACAATAAAAAAACATTTATTTAGTTATTAAAAAGCCAAATTATTGTTCTTTTAAACGGTGTTTTAATTGTACAATAAATGTATGTAAATGCATGCATAAAGGGAATACATATAAAAATGTGTTTTGTATTTCACTTAGTTTTGTTTGAGTTTCTTTCATTTTTTTTAAATTGTCCATACATCCCCCAAATTTATGGGAGGGCAATTCAAAATGGCTATTTTTTTGTTCAAAAATGCTATTGTTCTGCTTTACTTTCCACCACATCATGATAATACTGTAAGCTTAGAAATTCACATTGATAATGACTTTACCATCAGTCAAATGCCCCTCATTTTTAGAGATGGCAGTGTGTGATCAATCAGAGCCCCATCGTACCTCACACACTCGGCTTGACCTTTGTTGGAGACGTTGTAGTCTGCAATGTTCAAAGAGCTTTCAGGAAGGTTGGGGCCTTTACGGACAATTGATTTTGTGTTTGATGATGCAGCAAATATCCCTTCCTCCTGACTCTCTCTCTCTCTCTTCCTTCCTATGATCTGCATTTTTTGAGGCTGTCTCCTTTTCTGTTTTTATTTAGCCCACCATTCCCCTCTTTGCTCCTCTGCGCACTCCTCTGCAGAGCATGGAGAGCTGTCTGTTGACGCATCGACGTCGGCCAATCACACGCCGTATCTCCAAGGCGCAGGACATGACTGACCAATAAGAGAGCAGCACGGGGCGGGATGTGTCCAGTCCGCTCACACCTCCACACAGAAAATCACTGGTGTTCGAGAGTGATAAAGAGACAGACGGGGACCGAGAGTGGAACCGCGAAACGGGGACAGGGACACAAATAAGGAGACAGACAGATACACGGAGACTGTTTAACGCGGTTCCACCACGGGATAAATGTTGACATGGACGTGTCAGTTTGACTAGCTCCAGACCCGCTCTCTAACAGGTCCACCGCAGCCGCGAGCATGTCGACGGCAGAAGGAGCCGGCCAGCGCGAGGAAGGAGAGTACGGAAGGGCGGCAAAGCGGCTAAAAACGGAGGAGAGGGAGACGGAGAGGGAGGCGGACGCGGACGCGGAGGAAAGAGAGGAGGGGGAAGAGGAATTGGAGGAGGGGGAGGATTCGGACTCCGGCTCGCTGCCCGGTAACGTAGAGTCAGCGGCGGACAACCGGGCCAGGTGGAGCGGCAGCCAATACGGAGCAGGACGGAAGGTAAGGGGGGCTAACGTTACCCCGCAGGACAGCATCACAGACACCCGCGTGCGTGCGTGCGTGCGTTTGCCGTCATTGGGGGAGCATCCTCTGTCACACACTAGGCTACAGCCGGGTCACTTATGTCAGTGATGAACACCACTGACACACTAACAGGATGTAGAATATGCAACAATGCATTTCAACCAACGAACTAACTATTAGAATCAGCTTTATTTATTATTCACCAGGTATGAGGACACATACGAGGAATTTTTCTTTGGAGCATCGTCGCTCACACTGTGCTTACACATGCAAAACAACCAAAACAAAATATGTACACAATATATACATACTCTAAAAAGAAATAATATAGAGGCAGGATTGCAATGAAGAGTACAATAAAAAAAAATTTAAATGTGGAGCATAGTGCAAAGGATACTGGGACAGTATGAACAGTTGTGAAATAGGAAATGAGAATGATGAATAAATATAAAATAACAAGTGAGATGTGAGAATGGGAATGATGAATAAATACTAAATAAGTGGAATAATAAGTGGAACCAGTAAACAGGTGCTGTAGAGACAGTGGTACTGGGTATTGACCAGTATTAACTACTATTTATTTATACACTGATAAATATAGAAGCAAAAAATTATGGACTATATCATACTAATATATATATATATATATACATATATATAATATATTCTTTTTTTCATGTAGGCCTATAAAAATACACATCTATTTGCTCAAGTTTTAGCTTAGTTATTTGGGGATAAAATTACTCACCCTGATTTTTTTTTTTTACACTGCAGTTACAGTAACAGGATGTAGAATATGCAACAATGTATTTAAACTTCAACAATTAACTATTTATACACTGATAAATATAGAAGCAAAAAATGATGGACTACATCCTACTATAATATATATATATATATTCTTTTTTTCCATGTAGGCCAATAAAATATACATATACTTGGCATGTAGAATATGCAACGATGCATTTAAACTTTAACAATTAACTACTATTTATACACTGATAAATATAGAAGCAAAAATGTTGAACTATGCATTATATCCTACTAATATATATTTATTTGTTGCCCTACAGTCAGGATTTTAGCTTGTGCCCCTTGCATCTCAGCTAATTCTCCCACCAATTATTGTGTTCATATACTTATATACATATACATATACAAACAAAACTGCACATCTTTATGTCTTTGAGGTCGTTTTTATTTTAGAAATATAACAAAACATGAATACATTGTGATGCAAGGTGCGGTATATTCTGTTTTTCTCAAGACTTGTTTTAAAAAATTAAAACACACAAAACAGTATTAAAGAAGTATTTTACAGTGGTGCTAATAAGCTTATGAACCCATAATTGGTTGTTATGATTCCGACAGGTAGACTGTGAGCTGACAGCAGATGTAAAGTAAAGTGCCACAGCAATGGCAAAACAAAGTCCTTTAATGTTATATAAAGGATTAGAGTCCCTTCAAAGGGCCAAGTCCACTTTTCTTGGCTGAAATACAGCGTGAAAAAGGAAGCGCTTTTCTGTAAAATGACATTTCCCCAGTGGAACTGACAGCCCATTTGCAAGAGAGCGTTTTTTTTTTTAAGTGTGTTGTTCTTTTATGTAATTTAGAGAAAACAAAACCTCCGCTACTCACTGATAAGTGATCTTCTTATTTAAGAAAAATCCTGACTGGTGATGGCGGCTTTTAGCTGAAACGCATTGCCCACATTAAATAAGAAGATTACTTATCTGTGAGTGCCAGATCCCCCTTTGAGCCGACACTGTCTAACAACTGGCGCTGCGCGGGATACTTTAAAATATATCTTTTTTTAATTCAAACAATGCTTGGCTGGGTGTTTTCTTTTATGATTTCCTTCTACTGCTGATTTGCTAGTCTTCAGACAGGCATGTGTGATGCAGCTGACACCTTTTCTGTGGTTTGGATTTATGTCAACTTGCCACGTTTTGCACTAAATTGCACTGCAGAGCTGCTGGTTCTGCAAGTGCAAATATATTTTTACCTGAATAGGTTATGATAACCGGTTATTTTTATACCGTTACAGCCTTCAAAGACCGAGCTTTGTTGGTTGAGCATGTCATATTTTATAGACATCTGTGTTGCTTTTATTGCCTTTGTAATGCAGAATGTTATAAAAGTGGCACTCATTGATTCAGTTTGTCTATGTTTGTCCTTTTTTCTACTTCTAAGTTTAAGGTGCTTTTTTCTGGGGATAAAAACAGTTGAACTAGCCAAAAAACTATTTGTGCCTACACCACTGGTCTATTGGTGCAGCCCTTTGTGATAGTGCCAGGATGTGCTGAGGTGGAGGGGACAGCGAAAACTGATGCTGCATTGCTGGGGTTGTCTGAGGTCGAGGGGACAGGACAACCTGACGCTGCAGGTAGCTCAGCATTTGCAGGGGTGGAAGAATATATTTCAAAAGTGCATGTGAGGAGAGAAGAGGAGTGTATGTGACCATTGGGTGCATTATATAAATAAAAAATATCCTCTGATGGTAAACCACAGCCAATAATAGCACCTAAAGCCGTCTACAGATGTTCCTCTGCGCTGGCTTTTCCATTGTTGTCCATTAAATATAAGATTAATTAATAAATACAATGCAAAGGCTTACAGCTTTTACGTGAAAATGGGATAGAAAAACATTTTAATTACTAGCAGGGCTAACATTGGCTAACTAGATAAAATAATAAAAATGTATGCCTGGTTTCTTTGTGGAGACTTAAAATTAGGGCTGGGCGATACAGAGAAAATCAAATATCACGATATTCTGGACCAAACCCCTCAATGTCGATATTGTGGCAATATTTTATGGTTTATTATTGGTGCTTTCACAAAATGTTATTTACGCAATGAGATTTTTGATAAATATTCTCCAGAAATTGTTCAATGACTTAGTGGGTAAACGTAAATAATAGAAGAGCTAGAACAGTCTGGTGAGTTCAGAACATGACATCACTTTACTGTAATGCAGCCTGTAAAACCAGGGAAAGACACTTACCATATAACGATATTACAATAAATCCAAAATCTAAGACGATATCTAGTCTTATATTGCAATATTGATACAACATCGATATATTGCCCAGCCCTACTTAAAATAAAAAAGGCAATTTCTCAAAATGATACATACATTGTTTCCCTTATTTAAAATCTTTCCAGCTTTACATTTAAGGAGGGAGTAACAGACAAAAACTCAAAACATTTTTATTAAATTAGCAAACACGATCATCCAACAGAAACTAAAAACATTTTGCGCTAACTACACGACAGATAAACTAACGTTACTCATTCATCACACATTACCTCTGTCTTTTTCCCTTTTCTTCTTCTTGATTTTGGTCTTTTTGACATTCTATAGCGACAGCGTTGCAGTATATTTGGCTTTTTGACTGCAACTCTTCCATGAAGACCCCTTCTGGCCACACTTCTCCAGACAGTAGATGGGTGGACCTGTGGCTGTGCCAGTACTGAGCTCATGTCACTGCTGGCCATCTTCTGATATGAAGGGAAATAAGCTTGATGTGTTTTCCATCTGCTGCACTAAGTCTCCTTGGCCAACCACTGAGGGTGGAACAGTACAAGTAATTGTATTGAACAGTACATGAATTTACACGGAGAATACACGGTATAAAAAATAAGTAAAACTCGTGTGGAAATAGGATTGGGCATTGAGAACCAATTTCTACTTGGAATCAGTTAAAAGATCAAGAATCCAGTTGAATTGTTTCTGTATTGGAATCGTTTAGAGGATTGGGTTTCAAATTTAAAAAGCACAAGTTTTGGTTTCCCATGTGGCCGGGTGCTTGTTGTGTTGCAGCCGTGGAGCTCAGTAAGCACCGCTCTAGTGTGGCTTTATTTGACATTGAAAATCCCGCTAAAACTGCGAACCCCCACTGACTTTAAATAAAACCTCCCTCGTATTTGTGAAATAGGCATGTGACCCATTTCAACTCCCCCCCTCTCAGAATTGAAATCCAGAATCGGTAAGAACCGGATTTAAAAGGAAGAATCAGAATTGTTAAAATCCAAATAATAACCAACCCTATGAGCATATTAATTAATGTAATGCGGAACTACTGTTAGATAACAAAAAAACAAAACAAACTGTCCAACTTCCCCCCCACGCAGTGCTTACCCAGCCTTTAGATACAAATACACATAGGGCTTCAAGTATTCGCTGCATGTACTCGCACCTCGTTACAACATGCCATCCCGTCCACATATGTTTTGTTGTTATTATTGTATGTCATGTGCACTTTCATAAATAAGATGATATAGCTGATTGTATTATTTTGATTACAAGTTCCATTCTGGAGATGATGTGGGGTGCCTACTGTTTACCTTTTACATCTTACTTTACACGGATTGGGATTTACATTTTTCTTTTGTTTGTTTCACTTTGCATTTTGTAAATTGATCAAAATAAACAATCATTACTTATATTTTTGAAATCATTCTTAGTTTACAGCATTTTTTTACACCTGCCTAAGACTTTTGCACAGCACGGTATATACACACATATATAATCTAACCCACTGGAATCGGATCAATACTAGATAACGCCAAATACACAACTTCAGGTATCTGAATAGGTATTGGGAAGGTACAAAATGAAACCTCTCTAAATAAAATGTTATTTAAAATATACATATAAATAAATCCTTTCTTTCACAGGTTTGATAATGTCAAATTGTT
>NW_022605596.1:764453-765403 GCF_008692095.1 Etheostoma spectabile | reverse complement strand
TTACAGCACAGTTTTTTTTTTTTTTGTCATGTGTTACTGCGTGTTATGAGGGAAATCACCTCATAACACGTAGTAACACATCTGAAATATTCTGTTTACCTCGTGAAATCTTTTCCATGACAGCTTCAAGTTTAAAAAGGATATATTTTAGCCAGAACTGGCTGAGAGGGAAAACAGGACAAAAACCATTTTCAGTGCATGTCATTTTAAAAGTTCCATGCACCAGAGCAGGAACAGGGAAACGCTTTTGCAGCCCTGCGTGTTGCCTTTTACAACACCGGGTCACGTGACTCTTCTGGTGGGCCTATTTTGAAAATCATCAGCTCATCTGAATTTCTTGTGATTGTAAGCACACTTTCTATAGCTGCTGAGCTTCGGGGCCAGCTTAATCTGTGGTCTAAGGCCAGAGGTAAAAACAGGCCAGCAGCGTAGAAACTTTAGGGCTGTCTTTGAATATGAATTCAGGTTTTTGGTGGGACTAGGAGAAGGCCAGTGAGAAAAAGAAGTCACAATAATGCCTTTCTAACTGATTTGAATTCAGTAATGCAATTTGATTAGGATCATTAATCTCTACTTTCTGTCATAATGTATCTGTCATTTCAAGATTACAGGTGAAAAATAGGAAGAAAGTGCAACCTTGCTCAACAATGTGTCATTATCTCAACAGGGATGGGGGGACTGTTTTACATTTATATTTGACTCGTTCTCTTCAACTGCAATTTCAACTACTTTTACCACTTATAGGCTAACTGAGTTGGTACCAAAGATTTGTTCTTCATTCTTAACAAACAGAGAAAACAGAGAAGTGAGGAGTGTTGTGCTTCCACTGGAAGGATATGCTGTAACGTACACGTGTAGCTATCAGTCAACCACACCGTGTTAGTTCTCTGCGTTTCCTTTCTCACTGTCTCACTGTTACAGGATGCAGGGGCACTAGATTGACACACACA
>NW_022605596.1:753306-764443 GCF_008692095.1 Etheostoma spectabile | reverse complement strand
CACACACACACACACACCTACACACCTTTGTATTGCTGTACTTGTGAGGACCGTATAGACAAAATGCATTCCTTAACCTTAAGCTAAATCTTAACCATCACAACTAAATACTGTACCTATCACAACCATTTCCTTTAACCTAACCCTGAAACTGAAATTCACCTGTATCTTCAAAACCTAGTCTAAACCTTCAAACAGTCCTTTAAAGTCACGAGGACCGGCCAAATGTCCACACAATGCACACATGTCCTCACAGAGATAGCAACACAAGCCCACACTCACATGCATGCACGAGTCCTGAGTGAAGGTGGTATCACTTTGCCGTGTAATCAACATGCATGTAGTTTTAGTTTCCACACACACACACACACACAAACACATACACACACACACACACGCACACACGTGGCATCTGATCATTAGAGGGTGATTAAGAAGATAGATGGGCTACTTAGGGATGTTCATTTCTTTAAATATTATTTATAGTCTGAAAAATACAATAAGGCATGACAGTCCTCTTTTACAAGTGTGCAGTTTAGAATTACAAATTACGAAAAAGAAACAACAGGATAAATAGAAATTAGTTAAAACACAAGGCTATCTTACGATGTCTCCAATGGCTATTAGATCCTCCATCACAGACCCCTCCACAGCTTTGTTAAATCTGGTTGGCTTGGTTCAGATCAAAATTTGTTTAAAGTTGTCTGTACAAGGTTTGCCACTGCTAGACAGTCAAGTTTGAGGTAATTATTAAATAACATGTGAACAAGAAAAACGTTTCCTTTCATTTCCCGAGTTAGACCTCTGCCCATGCAATAGGCTTCCCTCCATCATCTGATAGAAGAGATTTTATTTGAATTAATACAGCTGTCTAAAGCTAGTTTCTGTCGCCCCCATGTGGAATTCTAAGTAATGACAACAAAGCTGTTGCCGCATCCACATGATACAAACCTTCTGTAATCGCGCACCCCTCCTCCTCCCCTGTACATTTGCTAGTTGCCAAGGAGAACACAGAGGATTAAAAAAACATGATGAACTCTTCAAATTTCTTTGACGCCACAATCTACTGAACATAGTCCTACTGAGACATACAAAGATTGTGTGGAGCTGAGAGTCTTAATTAGCTTTGTAGCAACTCATTTGGCAAATGGCTTGAATGTAACGGACTGTCATTAATATCAAAAGGTTACGCACTAAAGTAGGGCCGGGCGATATGGAGAAAATCTAATATCACAATATTTTTGACCAAATACCTCAATGTCAACACCACAACAATTGGTGCTTTCACAAAATATCAGTAATGGTGATATAAGGACTAAGTAGGTAATCGCCAATAATAGAACAGTCTGGTAAGTTCAGAAAATGACTTAACTTTAGTGTAATGCAGCCTTTAAAACCAGTAAAAGACAACATGTGTAATATTACGATATCCATAATCTAAGACGGTATCTAGTCTATCACGATATACAATATAATATTGATATATTTCCCAGCTATACACTAAAGCTTTAAGGCTTGTGTTCTACTCACACTTTTTATGCAAATAACTGCAGTGATTGTGTATTGTTGGTTGACCTACACGCAGTACTGTGCTTGAACACATCCTTTGTAGACACTGATGGAGGACTGATTAATCAATTGGGACTGTAAAAGAAACGAGTTGATGCAAATTCGTGTTCATTGTGTTAGCATTACCAAGTCATGTTACATCCATAGACCGTTAATCTTAATCAATATATGTATATATGTATATATCCATATATATACAGTCTATGGTTACATCCACCTTTTTCCCATGGAGCAGATGCAAACTTTAGGGGCACAATGAGAGCGTTTCAAATAATGCAGGCTTCTTGCAGGTTTTAGTAAGTCAAATTTAAGACATTTCAAGACCATAAAGATTGAAATTTATGATGTACATGACACATTGCCCAAAAAATGTTATTTTAATGAATTGAGTCATTAAAAAAACATTAATTTAATTCACAGAAGCAATCACATTAGTAACCTTTTCACACACGACAAAGTGCCAAATGCCCAAAATGAAGCTAGGCTAAAACAAACGTACTCTGAGGACGACGGCAGGGGTGAGGGACAAACCTGGCTAATTGGCAAGTCTGCTGAAGGCGTTTTGCAGCTAGCTGGTTTCTCCGCTCTGGCGTGGGACTACTGCGCCTTCACACCCATTTTTTTACGAAGTGTCCCGCGAGCCTCGTACCTGGAGCTGGGTACCGCTTGTAACCAACAATGGAAAACGCTGTGATCTAGCCATGTCATGTTAAAAGTACACTTTCCCATTTTCCACACGTAGGCGTAGCCGAACTTTAACAAACTCTGAGGACACGCAGACGTATTTTGCGGGAAGGTACTGCATTTATCTTTATTATTATTTAAATTATAAATTATGGACCAGCTAAAAATGGTAAATTTAGCAACAGATAGGTCAAACTTAAACAAGAATTGAAATTCCAGTAGCCTATATAATGTATATAGTAAAATTAACTCAATTACAGCTATTTGAGTCAGATTCAACATGATATTAGTACCAGATCATTGCATCCCAAATATGAATGAGAACCCAGGTGTTAAGTCTGAACTCCCTTCTAAATCCAAACGTGGAACACTTTCATTCCTGTTGCCAGGGGAATTAAAGTGTTAGCTATTAGTGTTAATGTGCGAGCGGATGACTTAAAGCACGATTTGATGTCTGAGAGCAGTGAGAAGATGGCAGCTGTCGAGTTTGTGTTCTGCAGGCTGCAGCACAGAAATGGGATATTTTCAGACTGCACTGCTTCCTTTGAACAAAAAGACTCAGATAAAAACACAAGCATTGAAAACACAGGGGCAAAATGGTATATAATTCAGACTCAGAGCTGATGATGATAATACATCCATAAAGGTGTAGGGAATCTGCTTAATAATTTAAAGCAGATACCGCATTAGACCGTTAGACACAACAGAGACATTGCTAATCCACATTTTTAAATCTGTGCAACAAGATTTAAGGTTTAAGGTTCTCTTAAAGGCAGCTTTTTTTGTATAGCAGATTTCAGCAACAGGGCAATTCAAAGTGCTTTACATAAAAAACAAAAAAAATAAAAAAGATAAAACACAAGAACAAAAGTTACAGAATCGAACAAAGCACGTGCATTATTATTGTTTCTGGCGATAATGTCAGAGAAGAAGGACCTCCTGGCATTCCTCAGTTCCAAATAGGCCAACATTACCTACGTTCCATAGCAACTGCTTCGGCATCATGTACCTAAACCTTTCATTTGGCCATAGTTAAAGCTATAGCACACAACTATGAACGTCCAATACATTCAAGCCATTGCCAAATGAGTTGCTAAAAGCTAATTAAGCCTCCAGCTCCATGGAATTCTTTCTGTATTTGTTGGTATGGCTATGTTAACAGAATGGAATAGTCCGGAGATATTTAAGTGATGCGTTTTACATCACCCCTGAGAAAGGACAACAGCAGCATTCAGTTTAGGAGACGAAGAGGACTTAACAATTACAAGAAAATGACCTATTCTGAAGATTCCCTCATCTTTTTTCAATTCTTCGTGTCCTCCTTGATTTGACGGATTAAATGCTACTAGGAACTGTGTGGAGGAGGGGTGGGGGGAAGGCTTGTATCATGTGGACGCGCCGACAGTGTTGTTGTCATTACTTAGAATTCCTCATGGGGGAGACAGAAACTACGCACTTTAGCTTAAATAAAGCAATAGCTTTACTGTCTGTGATATGCTGGGATTATATATCACGGCCTGTCAGGAGCTATTGCTTAAAGGTCATATGTCTTATTCACTGTATCAGATCCTCTATATCAGAAAGTGTATCTAAGTACTGGATATACAGCTGTGGTTATAGACAGAACACACTGTGATAAACAAATGGCATGCGAACCTGCACAATGGACGTGCCATGTGTGTACAAAAATATTGCTGACATGTCTGAAACAGAGAAGCCAGCAGCCTGGTCAACAGACACAAGTTAGTCTGATGCAATTTTCCTCTCCAAACACTCAGATGAGCCCTCTGCCTCTAAAAATAGACTAAAAGGAATGCCCATGTGAAGGAGAAGGACAAAAAGAGGGAAGATGGGGGAAGGGATGGAAAATAGATGGAGAATGAGACAAGGAAAAGAGGGAAGAGATGAAAGTGTAGAAGACAGAATATCTGATAAACAAGATAACATATGAAGCTTTCTCTTTCTAGCCCCTTTCACAGACGCATTGCAACCCTAAAATTGTCTCGACATTACCCGGTTTAGCTATGTAAGAGCTCAAATGTCTAAATAAGTTGGAATGGACATCAAGCAGACTTTTCCCACATAAACAAACAGCCAATGGTAAAGTGTGTGCGTACTAGCCAACCCTCCCTATCATCCCGGGAAACTCCTGTTTTTCCCGTTTCCTCCCAGGGTCACAATTTTCCTGTATTTCTCCCGCTTTATGACACATTTTCAGATTTTTTTTCCTTTCCATTATCACAACCTGTTCCTGGCACTTGAATCGCCGTTCTTTAGAAGTCTCCAGAATGCATCTGTAACTCCAATCTTTGGGGGGTACCCCCAGACCTCTCCCTTAGATGTTTTTTTTTTAGATCTCAAGGTTGGCAAGTGTTACTCTCCAGTCACACATGCTACAAGAGACAGAGACAAAGCAACAGGCTGCCATTCATTTTCAATGGGAGGGGCCGATATCCAGCGACGAGCTCGCCGCTGCCATGAACAAAGCAGGGCCAAAAAATAGACAAGAAGTCTATTTTATGCAAATGTTGAGCGATGCAATAAAGCGGCTGCCAATCAGTGGGACGAATGTCAGTGGTTGCTCGAGACTTGACAATACCTCTGAAGTGACGTGTAAGACGGGCTTGAAGGTTAGGGTTAGGAGATTTTTATCGTAATATGACAACATGGTGAAGTGTAGGCCACACACAATGATAGATCATTATTGCATTTGGCAATATTTTTTGCAACTTAAGCATTGTTATGTGTTGTTGCTTTTTTCAAGTTTTTTAGTTAGTTTTCAGTAATAGAAAAGTTCTCTCTGTACCACACAATAGTTTAATCTGAATCTCTACCGGAGCATGCATTTCTTCTGAGGCATGGTAGTAATCTCTCTTGACCTTTAATGCTCACTATGACTTCTGGGTCTGTGCTCTTCAGGCCCAAAGCAGGACACTGAATGTTCCATGAACTAATAGATGGATAATTAATTAATAGTTAATTACAAACATAGATTATATATATATATGGGCACATGAAATGGAATATTCAAATTTAAATTCATTCAATAATGATTCAATACAGAGAGTACTGAACACAATCAGGAACTTTATATCTCTATCCTGTCTTTGTTATCATTTCCTGATTTAAAAAATGATTAAAAATGGATTTAGAGATGAATGCTTACTAAGATAAATACAAAATAAATAAAATACATTCAAAAATCATCAATATGTATATAAATTAACACGCACACAAAGACACGCAGACAAAACTGTCACCGCCGGGCTTAACGCAAAAAGACTGCACACTAATGACTGCTTTATTGTTCCTTAAATTTTTAAAATATTCATTTGTTTATCATGGGTAAGATGTATATCTGGTCAGTGGTCATGAGGGAGGTGTGTTGATGTGTGTGCATATATTTCATATTTTATTTTGTATTTTAATGCTGCAAATTGGATTGCTCCAACAAAGTTTTGTTGTGTAAACTATGCAATGACAATCTATCTATCTATCTATCTATCTATCTATCTATCTATCTATCTATCTATCTACTATTCCCTAACCTCCACTATCTATCTATCTATCTATCTATCTATCTATCTATCTATCTATATACTATCTATCTATCCTATCTATCTCCCTACCTCCCTATCTACCTATCTATCTATCTATCTATCTATCTATCTATTCTATCTACCTATCCCTACCTCCCTATCTATCTATCTATCTATACTATCTACTATCTATCTATCTATCTATCTATCTATCTATCTCCCTCACCCTATCTATACTATCTATCTATCTCTCTATCTATCATCTATCTATCTATCTACTATCTATCTATATCTACCTAACTATCTATCTATCTATCTACCTACCTATCTATCTATCTATCTATCTATCTATCTATCTACCTATCTAAGCTTGATGTGAATACAGCCATTGTGTGTAACTGCGGTTGACTGTGTGTGTTACAGGATAATGGCGAGGACTCCCATCGTATCTCTCCCAGCCCTGTGGTCCATGTCAGGGGTCTGTGTGAGGCCGTGGTGGAGGCAGACCTGATAGATGCCTTGGAGAAGTTTGGAGCCATATGGTGAGACAGCAACTACTCCCTGAGGTGTTCGTTTTACAGGTTGCATGCACCTATGATCCTAGCATGGAGGACCAAGGTCATTAAATACCAAGAGTGTGTGCTATCCCGAGTCTGGAACTTACATGTACCCCAACATTCATTAGATGACAGGAGGTGGACACCTTGTACAGGTCACCAGTCAACCACAGGCCTGACACATCCAGAAGATAAAATAACCTAAATCAACAAGGATTTTTTTAATGCTTCACAGTTAGGAGATCTACTTTTTTGTAAATTTTGCCAGCAGAATTAAAATCTTTTAGAAGATATTTAGTGTATCCATATATTTTGTCATAGTCTCAGTCTTAATGGTGCAATATGTAATGCTGACAGCTAGTGTTTAAAATAGTTAAAGAGAGTCGTGTCCCCCGGCCCCTCCTCCCCAGACTCCAAGTTCACGGAGGTTGCCAGGCAGAGAACACAGCATTAGTGTTGCTAGACACTTGTCTCACGTAGCCAGATATTACTCCACAGCGTAGCGGCGTAGCTGACGTTAGATGCTGGCTATGTTGATAGTCAAGCATGTGCTCGTGAGGAGCTCTGTACCCGACTGACAACCACCCGAAAATTACAGCAAGAACCACTAAACCATCACTACCTCGCCGTCCTCTGTACCAGACTGACAGACACACTTTCTCGGCTTAAAATTACGGCAACAATCACTAAAAACACTGCAAACCCACAGACCTCTCTACCCTACTGACAGATGCTCTTTCATGGATTAAACCTACTCACCTTTGGTCGACTACGGCTACTGAAAAGGCTACACGGTTGTTTTGCCAAAGTTAAATTGCATGTTTCCATTATTAGGAAGTCAAACTTGCGGTTTCTGTCAAGATGGTTGTAAACAATATAAATAGTAATGTCAGCAGTAACTGTTCTATCTACTTATAATGGTATTTTCAGATACAGAGTGTTAATGATGCATTCTCAGTTTAGCTCACCCTATACTCACCTGTGCAGGTGGTAGGGTCCAGTTATGTGAGGCTGATAGGTTAAAAGTGCCTTCTGAAGAAGGGGAATGAATAAAGGACTTGGCAGCTTGCTGGGAGGTTGCCATTTTGTTTGATGTTATTTTGCCTCAGTGCCCTTTGTTCAGTATGAACTCCTGACCACTTCACCAACCTTGGCACGGGATGGGTGGTTTGACACTGCCATATAAAATCATGTATTTTTGAATTGTAACAAACTTTTAAACATTAATTACAACGCTCCTTGATTAGATTTCTCTAGATCCATCAGCTTGTATTAGGACTAAAAAAGTCTCACATTTGCCGCGTGTGACAATTTTTGACTTTTTTCCAAAACCAGACCTGGTGAAATCACAGATTGAAACCGTTTCACTTAAAAAAGATAGTGTTTCTTTGGTGCTATTCAACAGACTCGAGTGAAAACTGTGAGGAAGCAAAATCTGGACTTTAGCTAATGTTATCTCACTAACGTTACCTAATTTATCGACACAGGCTGTGAAAATATTCCAAATAAACAAGTTCCTTCCGAGACCATTTTGCAGTGCCACGCTCTCTGTGTCTGGAACTTAGCCGTGCCCAAGACAGTTGTGATTGCTTTAAACAAATGCAACAACCCCGGACCGCTTTTTCTCCTATTCAGGAGTGTATGCTCCAGTTGCCAGACCCTACTTTGCAGTGTTGTGGAGATAGGTCTGCAATGCGAGACTACAGCTTCTCTGACATGGTCTGGGTTATCTTGAGTTAGGTTACCTGAAATCTAAATGTCTTCCTTGGGTTCCCCCTCTCTTGTTGATACATCTTCAACAGTTGGCCTTTTTCTGCCCTTTTGCATCTCTCCCTGCACATGCACACTTCTCACCGACGCAGAAACTGCCCCTTTTGAAGTGACACTCTCATAGCCATAAAGTTCATCTTTCACCCGCTATTTAAGCTTGGACGAAGAAAAAAAAGTTGTGATGCTTGGTCGTCAAGTGTTTCAACGCGTGCGTGGTACAGGTTGGACAGAACAGATCTGTCAGGCGGTACTGACAGCCTCACTGTCTTTCTATGTCAGTAAACAGTAGGCGTGGCTTGGGAATGGGCTGGGCAGCGAAGCAAGTGCACTCTGGGATTTGATGTTTTTCATCCACATGAACCAAAAACACATTTTCTGGCTTTTCTCCATGCACTACATAAGTGACCCAATTTAAAGATATATTCATCTTTCCAATAGTGAAATATCCCTTTAAGTACATTGATATGTAATAGTAGGGATGCAGCTTCTCCTCGCACTCCATGGCTACCAGCAATAATATCATCAATAAAATCACTCCAAAAAGATAAATCATAAATTTGAACGTGATACAATTCCAAGTTCCCTTAATCACCTGCCTCCTCACCATAACCAATAATTTCACATTGTTTTTTCAATTGTCTGCATAGACAAGCTTTTTTAAAGACAACTCTAACACCTTAACAATATGGACTTTTTAACATCAATCACTATTTTTTGGGATGTACAGTAAAATTAATTAAATGGCATGAAGTCACATATATCAAGTGATTTGGCGTAATAAACTAGGGCACTGAGCTTCAGTAGCCTTAGTGTAAAGATAGTTACAGATTCTGAATAATTGAAGGAAACATTTTGTGATACTGCAGTTTCCACTCTAAACGACTCCTTCTCCATTATTTACACTCCCTGCATGTTGCAGTATTCATTAACATCTCATTCACCTGAAAGGGGCAGCAGAGAAAACAGCCACGCACGCACACACACACACACACACACACACACACACACACACACATAAACAGTATATCATTATGGAGTGTGGAACAAAGCATTACTTTCTACTTTCAGAAATCACAGATAAAGGCTTCTAAACGAAACGCTACCCAATCGCATGTTTCAGCAGTGATGCGACCCAAAATTGGGGATAATTTAAGAAATTGGCAGTCCAAATGACATCCTTTACTACCGTTAGCATATAGCTAGCTGGAAGATTTTCGACCAGACGGAGAGAGAGCGCTCTGCCTTTTTATTAGAGTCGGGTATTGCTGCAGCCTGGAGACCTCCCGTCCATAGACTGTCCATAGACTTCAATTTATATATATATATAATAATATGATTTATTAATAATTTTACAGTCTGTGCTCCCGTCTCATGCCCTCTCGGCTGGTGCCATCACCTAGCTTCGACTTTTCAAATTAAAAGCTTGCGTCTGGCCCACTATAAGTAGAGCAGGCGCACATATACATAGAGGTTTATGCCTCGATGCAGAGGTCATGGGTTCGAGTACAACCTGTGACAAATTCCCAATTTCCTGCATGTCTTCCCCCCCTCTCTCCCCTTTCCCACCTAGATCTTAGCTGTCCTCTCCATTAAAGGCAGAAAAGCCACAAAAAAAATTACGAAATAAATACATGACCCCTTTCTATTCAGAATTATTTTATTTATTTATTTATTTTTATTTTATTACACTTTATTAATCCCACCAGGGGAAACTACACTGATGAAATGAGGGGGGCCAGTATAGCTGGCAGAGGAGGTGATGTGTTCAGAAAATAAAAAGGCCATTTGGTGGAAAAGATTTGAATGAATTGTATGTTCTATCTTAAGGTCTGCTTGTTTGTTCTCAGTTATGTGATGATGATGCCATTCAAGCGTCAGGCCCTGGTGGAGTTCTCTGCAGTGGAGAGCGCTGACCGCTGTGTGTCCTGTGGAGCCAAGGAGCCCGTTTACATCGCAGGTTTGATTCTCAGACTTTTCATGTAAAGACTTCCGGATGCCATGGATAAGCTATACATGCTTTTATGTAGCATACTGTATGTCTTTATATTTTTATCCATCTGTTCATCAGGCCAGCAGGCATACTTCAATTACTCGACATCCAAGCGAATCACCAGGCCGACCAACGCCGACAACCCCAATAGTGGAAACAAGGTCCTCCTGCTGTCCATACAGAACCCCCTCTACCCTATAACCACGGTAAACACACACACACACACACACACACACACACGCACGCACACACACATTTGCTTTACATGAGCTTGTATGCTTATCTTTCATTATATCTTTCATTATCTCCCTTCCCAACAAACTAGATTTATTAAGCTTATTTTAGAAGCAATAAGTGTCTGTCTAGATTCTTTTGAGTTTTTTCTTAATCTCTTGATTGATGATTTTCCTATACCAGAACCCTTAACTTACAATAGATTACTTTACTATTGTGAAGTTCAAATAATAAAAACAATGCTGTTAACACATTGAAAAGGGTTACTTTGAGGCCATACAATCCCACATGAAGATAATTGGGCTCTTAGATCAGTATTTAGTCACATCCAGCTGTTGGACTGAATGTTGTAGAATTAGTTTTCTTTTCATTTTGCTCCAGGATGTGCTGTACACAGTGTGTAACCCCATCGGCAGTGTGCTGAGGATCGTCATATTTAAACGAAATGGAATCCAGGCCATGGTGGAGTATCCTTACTGAAAGTGTGAACGTGTGTCTTTGCTGTTTCTAGCTGTGTGTTGGAATGTACCGTATCCTCTCCTTAACCCCACTCTTCCAGATTTGAGTCAGTCCAGTGTGCTCAGAAGGCCAAAGCTGCTCTGAACGGAGCTGACATCTATGCTGGTTGCTGTACACTCAAGATTGAATATGCAAGGGTAAGAGACATGACGCATCAGCAGTCACCAGCCTGGTGTCACTCTGTTAGGCTGGTATAAGCACCGGTAGTTTCCGTCAGTGAGTCACAGAAACAAATACAATCCTAGGTTCTTAGGAATTTTTTGGATATTGACCGA
>NW_022605596.1:739256-753296 GCF_008692095.1 Etheostoma spectabile | reverse complement strand
CGGCACTGCTGTGGACCGATTCACAAGTTTTGGTACGTGGCTGGCTGCTTTCTTGCAAATAAACAACAGTGCAAGTACAGGAAGAGTGACAAAAGCCTCAACGGCTGATTTCCCATGGAGACTGCACTCACACGTGTCCCGTGGAATATGTCAGCAACCGTAGCTCGGAAAGCAGCATTATGGGCACTTAATTTGATGAATTTACAATTTATCAGACCCCAGATAAGACAAAATCTAGCTGAAAACTGAAAGAAAACTTATTTTTGTAATTATGTGATTGAGTGTATTTTTGGGGTTTATCCGTGAAGTGTATGGATCTAAACTGCTGTCATATGAACAGGTCCAAACTGGGTCAATACAGGTTACGCACATGTCTTGTGTACGTACCTGGGGACAAAACTAAACTCAAAATGGTTTTCTGTCTTTGTGACTTTGCGACATGTTGATTAGTTTGGGATATTCCCCTGAGCAGAGTCAGATGCTCCTTTTCGACCAAGGAACCATGAACTAAACTAAACTAAATTTAGGAAATGAGTGTTCATTTTACACATTTCTGTTTGCATGGCAGAAAACAATGCAGATGAAAAACAACAGTGTTGTTTTAGATGTCATTTCTTTGTTTTAATGGATGTATCAAATGAATAAAGGTGATGCAGAAGTGAAAAAAGACGTCTGGAAGTAACGTGGGATCATGGGAGCTGTTGCCTTCATTGTTAAACAACCACAATTGCCAATGTAAATTTATCTGACCTGACCATAGACTGTAAAGTTATCCAAATATTTGGGTCAAAGGGCGGAGGATGACATTGCTCTATGGTTTTGATGCGTTACGCAAAGCTAAACCCTTAAGCTTTTCAACCCTTCTCACGTGAGTCATCCAGCGAAATTTTGCCAGCAGCTAAACGCAGACCTCTGGAGACTGGCAGTACAGAAAATTGATCAACTTTAAATTAAGTTACCAGCATGCTAGCATTGGCTAGCTAGCTAGCATTGGTTGACAGTGTGCTACCAGATGCTCAAATAAACACTTTTAGGTATGCAAAATGTTCCAATTAACTTTGATGAAGTAAAAACTCACAGATTAAGATGAAAACAACCCAAAACAGGTTCACAGCTGTTTTATGTACACTGTGCCATGGTAAGCATTGTTAAACATCTATCAGGATTACAGGTTGGCGTGTGGTTACGCCCTAAAGCATCCCCTGCTTCATGGTCTATTGTTAAATAAATGGCACCATTATTTATGAAAGGAACATCATGGTGTATTGAAGAAGACTTAAAACTAGATTTAGACCATAAACTCATTACAAAGGTCTTAACTGAGGCAATAAATCAAGTGAGAAAACAACTTTTCCGTTGTTGTCCGATAAAGAGATGAGGTGTGAGCCAAGGATGTATCAAGCAGGACCTCTCTTCTCGACCATACCCTTCCCCTTTGACCAGTTACTGGAGTCCCCTCCCTCAACAGTGGGAGCGGATGAGGATGTGGACTGAGTAGGTCAGGTAAATGAAACAAATCAATGGAAGGGGTGGAGTGGCCGCGGCCAAGGAACTCTCCAGGAACGTCTTAACAGGATAGGTGGATGAACCAGCATGGGCCGGGCTAACTTGATTTTCACCGCCACTGGATTGATGATTCTTTAGACATTAAATAGGGGCACCCGTTATTTGGACTTGACCCACAGAGGAAGATCCCGGGGGGATAGCCACACCTTCTGGCCATCTCTTTTTGCCATAAGCCTCGTTGACATACTGGCAGCCGACATTTTTCGGTCAAAAACAGTGTTTTGCAGGGTTAACTAAAAGCTACGAGCAAACTGTCAAATTATTAAGAATGCAGCATGTAAATCTGTGATTTAACAGGATCTTGATTCAGTCTTTCATCTTTCTGTCAAACAGCCCACGCGCCTGAACGTGATTAAAAATGACAACGAGAGCTGGGACTACACCAAACCGTACCTGGTCAGACGAGGTAAGGCACACACTGTCTCCCTCTTTCTCTTTGTTCTCTCTTTCATACTTAGACTTAAGTCAGACCATGACCACTGGGCCGTTTGGGATGATCCTACTTTTTCACAATATGGGCGATATTGTGATGTTGAAGGTAGGATTTGGTTTTAGAAGGAATTCTATGTATTGGCACATTTCCCTCCACTGCAGCCATCCTTGATTCACGTTACACCAATAGATGAAAATGGTCAGTCATTTGTGAAACTGGGTCCAGATCTTCAGTCATTTTGGATTGAGAGTGTAGTCATAACAGTTTGGACCGTAGACCTACATCACACCAAGACTTCTCCGCCTCCCGTCTCTCCATCTCCAATCTAAACACTCTCACACCAGCAAATCACCGGCCTCTCACAAGCCTGCACCTCCGCTTACCATGAGGAAAGAGAGAGAAACATTGAGGGAGAGAGAGAGAACAGAGAAAGAGGGATGGACGTCAGGCTGACCATGCACTGCAGCTTTCTTCCATCTACACTTCTGCAACCCAGCAATAAAAGAGAAAGAGATGGATCTCACTCCTGCTGACCACCATGCAGCTGCTGCTTCAACATGCCCAGGAGACCTCAGCCCCACCTCTGTCTGCAGGACTCCATCTATCTGCTCCACCCTGTTTTGACTCTCTTCTTCTGTCTGGAGAAGTAGTCTCGCTTGGCCAATTGTCTGGTCTACACAGTGTGTTAAGCTCTCTGTGTTTAGTCTCAGTGGTTCACTTCAATTTAATTGAATTCAACAGGCTGTGTTGGCATGCCATTTGCAAAAGCAGAATCACGATTATGAATTACAATTAATTAAATTTACACAAAAATAGAGTAAATAACAGTATTTTATAACAGGGATGATAATGCAGGTCTTCCAGCAAACAAATAATGAAAATTTACTGTATGCTCCAAACTGCTTTTTTTATTGTTTTTTTTCAATGCAAAATCTGATTCTGCAGATATTTCTGGGTAAAAGCTTAACATTTTGGACCAGACAAAGTCCGGCTATGTGAGGCTACAGTACAAAGTCTGGCGTAATATTTGCTCTCTGTCACTTGACTTCATCTGAATTAGGGATGTCACGAAATCAAGTTTTCAATATCACAATAATGATAACATCTCCATACTTTAAATAAAAATGTATAATAATAATGCTAATTTTCAAAAAGAGCCAATTATAAAATACTATGTAAAATTATATTAAAAAAATGTATATATCCTTCCACACTTAATTGCCATTTAGAAAGAAATCCTCTTTTGTGCAAACAAAAGTCTAGTGTGTGTGTGTGCGTGTGTGTTTTATTTGATTGATTTATGAGTCTACAAAGATCACTAATCTAACCACCCTTTTCCAACATGAATTACATAAAACATGTAATTCATTAATTGAATTAAACAATAGAATCTTAAAAAACAAGGATGAATGAGTTATTAATAGTATAATAATGATTTTCACATCGGTTCACCTTGCTCCGTTCATAAGGTCTTACCTGACCTATGAAAGTCCTTCTTGATTTTCCCTGATATTAAGCTCTTCTGCTAAGCTAATGTAATGCCAACTGAATGGATGAAGTAATGATTAAACAAGTGTATTCTCTAATAGGAATACAGCAGGATGGTGGCTGTAGGGACTAGTTGTGAGTTGAGATGTTTCCTTTGACCATAACTCTGACTCCACAATCTCTTTCAGTGATGACGTAGCTCTGACATGAGAACATTTAGTCAGATATCTACATACCATGAACTGAATTACACAAGCTAAATCCGTCCTTTATAGAATTCAAACTATTCACACATGATTGAGTAAAGCCTCTTTAACATTGTTATTTACTTGACTGACATGTTGTTGGCAAAGACACCAACTGCCTCAAGAAATATTCCAAAAATATGTGATTGAAGGGGCAAGAATTGCCAAATATTTAAAAAAAATTACGTTCAGAATTGCCAATTTAGATGCAGTTCATCTGCACGTACAGCAGTACAGAAAATCCGCAAACTTTCCCTTAAAGGTCCAATGTGTAGGAATTTCTCGCATCTAGTGTTGAGATCATATATTCATATATATAGCAATCACAGATTTTGATAACAATTACTAAACACGTTACACACCGGACCTTTAAGTTACCAGCTAACGCTAGCAGTAGCTAGCTAGCTGGGTCGGCATAATGCTGAACAAAACATTTTTAGGTGACAAAATGTTCCACTTAACTTTGATGAAATCATTAATGTCCATAGTGCCATGCTAAGCCTCTATCATAATTGCCAGTTTGACGGTAGCCACGCCCTAAAACATGTCCTGCTTTATCGTCAATTTACTCTAAATGGGACCATACTTTACAAAATGAACATCTTGCTGCAGTGAAGAAGACTTTTGAAACCATTGATTGAGTCTATAGATATAAATAAATGTGAAAATGTTTACTGAGGTAATAACTCAAGTCAGAAGTAGGGTCATTTTCTCATAGCATTCAACACAAGCCTACTTCATTTAGGAACAAGTGGTGTAGCACCCTGCTGAACTTCAGATAGAATGCAGGTTAATGGCACTTCAGCATTGGCTTTGCTTTCACTACACATACTTCTAGTTAATGCCCTGCAATATGACCGAGTGAACTGTGCAGGTGGAGGGATCCATTTTTGAGAAAAACAATAATAATTCATGCTTGAAATAGTTTGAAAAAGAACACCTTTTTACTGTACTGTTTGAGTTAATGCCACATTATTCTTTATATTTTGGTAAAAACTGTCATAATGGTGAAAACCAGTATATCGTGACACCCCTAATCAGAACCCCTGATTACAGTAGCTGTACATTCAGACATGTGCATGGATGTGCTTTTCACGTAATGTAGCTCTATATTTTTCATATATAGATTCTTTGGGATGTATCAGTGCTTTGTTTAAAACCAAGGCCAGACAGCACGTGTTTTGTTCCATGTAGCATTTGTTGCTATCTATGCACTGTTCTATCTATAGAGCAGCATTCTTTTTACCATGTGGTGTGTAGCTGAGAACTCTTTCAAACTGGGATGAGATTAATGTTGGGCTTGGTTCATTCTTAATTCAATCATTTCAGGAAATTAGATTGACCTTTAGTCTAAAATGGTCAAACTATTTAAAACTGTAGTTACACAACAAATGCCGTGGTTCTGTTCCACTAGCAGTTAGGCCAAGGATGGCCCAGAACAAAATATGTAAAATCTACTGCCGAGATCACCATTACATCTGCTCCGAATTGTCATGTCCATGATTTATAATGACCTTTCATCAAGCGCCACTCTCTCGCCAGATTTTGCTAATTGTATTTAACGACATGACAGTTGTGGTCACACTTGTGGTTTTAATAGTGTGACCATTTTCTAGCTACACCCTCAGAACAAACGTAACATAGTTAGCTTTCAAGGTGCGCTATGGATTTCTTTTGTGAACAAACAAGATATGTTTACGATCAGTGTTACTCACCAAACTGCATTGTGTGTATCACTGAGGTCTAACAAGTGTGCCAAGTGCATGCTCTTCCTCATTATATATAATATACAATACATTTTTAAGTATACAACATTGTTTGACTTCATGTTTACTAGCTTGCAGTCTTCTTCCCTGCCTTTGTTGGCTCATCAGATCCTATCTTGTTGTGTTACCGTCCCCCTACTGATCACCAGAATAGCGCTGTTAGAGGGCTAAAACTCACCAGGGAGCCTTTAAGGCTGGGTTTAGTGTTGGGTGCATAATGACCATTGGAGCCTATATAATGCAGCCTTAGACTATCTTGTTTTAACATGACTCATGAAATGATTGATAGCATTGTGAACTGGGCCCAACTCTGTTATAGATGCCATATTCACTAAATTAATGCATATGTACATATGTTTTCATTGGAGGCACATTGCAAGGACACAGACAGGGGCAAGTCATTACTGAACGATGTCTCTGAGTGGGAATCACTGGCCACTCAGAGTACTAACAAGTATAGAAGTAAGAATATATAAAGTGAGGATACGAAAAAATGTTTCTTTCTAAAATAACTAACATAAGGCGTGGGCATGTAAATCAAAAAATAGGATTTTTGGTCAAAGCTAGTTTGAGGCTCTCACACTCATCAACAGGCCTAGCTGGTACAATATTCTACTGCACATCTGGTGGCTTAATGGTGAAGTTCTGTCAAAATGTCATTCACGAGACAATATGGTGCGTACTTACTTCTTTTGGAAAACATTTCTTTTTGCCTAGCTATCTCTTTAATCTGAAAAATACTTTAAGAATGCATTTTATTGTGTTTAAAGATTATTATGATTTCACTGCTTTCATTGGAGCGCAAAACTTCCCTTAGAAGACATTCTAAGCCAATTAAAACATAATTCTTAGTTTCACGTGATTTTACATGTATGAAAACATTAATTTTATAATCCAGCAGACTGAAAGCGCAACACATTTTGCAAGTTGTATGAATATAGATATTAAGCTTCTCTAGACTGACAAATCTGTGATTATTATGACACCATGCTCTACTATACAGTAAATTATATAAATGTGGACACAGCTCACCAGTGTGTAGCAGAGAAGTCTAATTACTGTTAGATTCTTTCCATGTCGGAAGATTTTAATAATTAATTAAGATCCCAATGCTGTGTTAGCTGTGTGTAAATTAGAGACTGCAGATGCGTTGCACATGCTACTGCTTGACTTATGGTGCACGTATTAATTAACAGAAGGAAAAGGGACTCTCTACAGACACTTGGGAATGATGTCGGTAAGAATCAGCCAATAATGTAAGCAGGATATCAGAATCAGAAAGGAATGTTTTAGAAGTGGCCATACATACAAACAAGTAACAATAATAAGACTAAACAATAAATACAGAAACAGAAAGAAACAGATAAATATATACAAGGAATTTAAGCACTGTGTGCAATGGGAAGATATATATTCCAGGATGTACCATAATACAATCTTTCCTGCCCACCTCAGCGTCCTTTACCTCTTTTACATCAATTACTGAGTCAAAAGTCTGGATCAACGGAAGTACAAATCCAAAAATTTTACAGAAAATGTGGGCAGATTAGGCAAAAATTAGGCAGGCCTGCTTGGTTCTTTGAGTGAATGATTGTAAAGATTTACAAAGAATATGTTACAGCATCTGCTATTTAACTGGGACATTTCTCAACCAAAGGGCGGGATTGCTGTGGATTTCAATTAAATTCAAATCAGTGAATTATTATCTATAGTATCAAATCGTAACATGAGTTATCTCAAGACACTTAGAGTAGGTCTAGACCACTCTATAATGTACAGATAGAGCAGGTCTAGACCACTCTTTATAATTTACAAGACCCAATAATTCCCCCAAGAGCAAGCAGTGGTATGTCGTGATTATATGAAAGTTATAGACACATTGCAATTTAACTATATTTGTATTAATAAATGATTATTATCACAATAGGCTCTATTGGGCTGGCTTGCTGCACATATCAGTGCGTTTGCCATGGAACATAGGCAACGGCTTTGGTACCACCTCAGAAATCTGTCTGACGACAACGATAATAGGTAGGCTACCAAGGAGGTCGGAGTTAACCATAAATATCTCCGTTTTGAAGTTTTTTTTTTTTTTTTTCGCTAGCTCAATTTGTTAGTTTGATTTTCCTCAGATAAGGCGTAACACAGATTTTTGCAAAGGATTTAGACATCATAGCCGTTTTTTGTGGTATTATATCAAAACATCAATCAGACAATCACAGAAGGCTTGTATCATGTGGACGCATCAACCGTGTTGTTGTCATTACTTAGAATTCCTCATGGGGGAGACAGAAACGACGCACTATAGCTTCAACATCTCTGACACTGAAGTTCCAGGGAGAAGGAAACTCTCTATAAAGTAGTTTAGAACCAGCTCAAACATCCCTTTTTTACCATATACTCTTCCTTTCAACTGATCAAAAGTCAGTGTCATTTCAATGTGACTCCAATGAAGTGTATAGCTTGTACGTAGTATATTTACTGCAGTATGTAATGCTTTCACGGTGTTGTGGACAAGTCACAGTAATGATGGTGATGTTTTTATCATTATGACGATACTGTAATGCAGGTTGATGTTCTTTCGTGATGAGGGAGAAAAAAGAGAAATCGTGATGCCTCACAGGTACTGTCTCTTTCGTATCTCTGTTTACATGCTCCTCTCTGTATCATCATACCCAACTCTCTCTGAATAAAGCCACCTTAAAGCTGTTTATTTCTTATTTACTCTATTCCATCATTACCATAAAGTGTACTGACGTTTTCTCATTTTTCTGGGGTGTATAATCAGTACTCATGAGTGTGGTTTCTAGAAATGAATGTATTTGAAATCAACTCCCATACTTTTAACAGAAAAAATGACAAGCTGTTAACGAGCTGTATGGTTTGTATACTCCTTTGGAGGGTTACCCTCTGCTCAGAGAATAGCACATAGGGAGAAATAACAATCTTTTTCTTTAACTGTCATGTACATTAGATTAGTTAATAAATAAACCCAAACCTCTATTTCAGGGCTCAACTTCACTGTGTGTGTGTATTTCTTTTTTTAACAAGAACAAATAAAATGCCTGACTACATATTACTGTTGCCTTCAAAAGTGGCTGAAAAATGTTATTTTCTCAACCATGGAGAAGACTGGTTCTGATTAGCTTGTATTGGGACAAGTTCTGTATTAAAGCATCCATACCATAGTCTCCTGTAGCACCATCCTCTGTTCTCCATCCCTTTACTCTTGTACGATGTTTAAAATGGTTCAGATTTCGTGCACTCTAAGGGTTCTGTTTTTGGGATGCTGTATAGCAGAGATTTGTGCCAAAAAAAGTGGCAAGTTTTTGTGTCTCAGATCTCAGCTAGTAGCTCTGTGAGTAGAACAGTCAGTGGACACTGGGGCTCTGCAAGGATTGCCTTGTCTTCGGTGTCAGAGACAGAATGTGCAGCGCGGGGTGAAATGTCCAGTATTGTCGCCTCAGAGTTGCATCTCTCATCATCTCAATTTTTGCAGATGACGTTGGCTTCATTTACCTGTGACCTCCATGTACGGGGCAGCAGAGCAAAGCCAAGTGTTGTTTAAGACCGACGCAGTTGTCAATTTCCCGTCCAGCGCCTTTATTGTTTTAATTGTAAATGCCCCTGCGCCCAAAACACACCTATGATTGATGAAAGCACTAAGTACAAATCTTTTGACGCATGGCCCGACATTCGCCGTTAAACTAGCAAAAGTGGATTTGTACACGCCCCAAACGCACCTGCGCCAGACTCTTCACGCCGTGCGCTTAAATCGTTAAAATAGGGCCCACAACCTTCAAGTCCAACTGGTGGTTGTGACTGTTTGCTCTTTTATTGGTAATTTGGTAGGCAGGGCTGTTTACTTTGATTGACTGAGAGCACCGGGTACAAATGCTCCCTACATTAGCTGCTACTTTAGTCCTCCTTCCATCACTTTGTTTGGTTATTTTGTTAATGTGTTATTTGTTATACTGGCTTCCACATGACATCTCTTCGGACAGTTGAATTTCTGGTTTGTAAAAAAAACAAATAGGCATACTTTGTTTGCCATGGCCCGTCAAGCTGATCATTAAAATGTCATCATACTCTGCTGGACAGGGGATTTTCTCATTTCCTGAGCAATAAACAAAGGGTCATGCACACAAGTAAGAGCAAGATGGAACACAAGATCAACAAATGGATTGATGTGGCTTCGGCAGTAATTACCAGTCAGCTATGTTCCAACCCTCACCTATGGTCTAGAGCATTAAGTAGTGACCAAATGAAAGACATTGTGGAAATAAGCAGAGTCAATTAGTGTTCTTGGCCAGGTTGTTCAGCTCAAAAATCCAACATCTGGAAGGCCCTTTGCTTCAAAAGAAGCCCGTTGAAAATGTGGTTTGGTAATCTGATTAGGATGCCTCCTGGAAGCCTTTCTATGGGAGTGGAGACCCCAGGGCTGACGTAGAACACAAAGATGTCTATGGACCCCATGGAGGAGCTGGACTACATGGCTGAGAGAGAAGGACAAATGGACTGCTTTGTTTAGCCTTTTGCTTAGAAGTCTGAAAATGGATGGCTGAATGGGTAGAAATGACAAAACCATGAAAATAAGACCAAAGAAATGTGAAATTGGAATTTCTAAAGGATTTATGTCTGTTAATAATGTAATTATTGTAATAGCTGAGTTAATTGCTGAGATCTGGGAACACATTAACATCATCAGAGAATGGGTCAAGAAACGCAAGCAGTCAGACAATCCGACAGAAGAGAACAAACTGTCTGTTGTTATTATGTAGCCCCAGAAATAATTTGAGCTTGTTTTAATAGCCTTCTAAAAATGAAGTGTCAAACAGCAGATACTGACGGGCCTTGTTCTGGGTTAAATTCCTTTTCCTATCTTACTGTCAAAGTTGAATTGCCTACATTGTGAAAGAAGCCCATTTTTTCTTTAGTAAATTAATGTGTGTTTGTGTGTGTGTGTGTGTGTGTGTGTGTGTGTGTGTGTTTCAGACCGTGGAAAGGGAAGGCAGAGACAGGCCATTTTAGGAGAACACCCATCGTCCTACAGCGGCGATAACGGCTACGGTAATACGAAGACACACACCCACACTTAGAATTAAACTGGTAACTGAATCTGCCGCCTTATACAAGGCTGCTACTTAATCTACAGTCCCCATACCTCTGAGGTGAAACTCGACACTCTTCTACACAAACACACACGCAAACTCACCTAACATAGTTGTGGACTGCCAGTCATGTGTAATTGTCTGCAGCAGTAGGTATACCTTCACCTGCATTTGGAAACTGATCCCTGTCAATTATACTCTTTAATTTAAGCTGTCGCACGCACACACACACACACACACACACACACACACACATACATACACACACACACTCTAAATGGGGTGAGAAGAGTCTTCGAAACACAAGACACATGTGCATTTGATGGTGAACCTTGAGTACACGTGCATGTGCATGTGCTTGTGGCTTGATGATTCAACGTTAAATAGGCCACAGTTACTGAGTACATTAAGCCCAAAGATCAAAGGAGAATTTGCATATTTTTCCACCTTGACCCTATTTTCCAATGTGTTTGTGTAGTGACTAATGTTATCAAAAATCTTTGAAATTGTTCCAGTATTCAGTGAGAACACAGTTACCGGCATGTAATCCAAATGAATGTAAATGACATCTCTGATTTGTACATGTCTGGAGATGGTGCATAAGGGTGAAATGCTCCTTTATGACACCCCTCTTTTCATGTAGCTTTTTACCTCTTTCTTAGATCAGCAAAGACAGAACTAAAATTAGCTATTTGATGAATTATTAAGTTAACACCTTGTGTAGGAAACAGAGCACCATTCCACTTATCTGAAATAATCCCTTACACGTGTACATGTGTGTGAGCATACATGCTTGACATATGTGTTAAATATTCAAAGAATAAGTGTGATTACACTGTAAAAAAAAAGTCCTCATTCAGCTGAAGCTAAAGGGAGGCCTCAGATGTCTTCAGTATCCAGATAAGTGGGGAGTGTGTGTGTGTGTGTGGAGGGGGGGGGGGCGATCTTTTCTGTTGCACCTCAGCCAGGAAAAACATTGTATTAAAAAGATTAAAATTTGCATCATCATTGCAACATCAAAACACGACAATTATTATAAGGGCGTGCCAAAATGGTTACATTCTTGGCGGTCTCTAGAGGCTAATGTGGGACTTTTTGCATCCACACATGAGAATTAGAGTGCTTACATAACACTTTAACACTAAAGACAGCACAGCCACGTCTAAAGAAATCACCTCAGACACAGGCAGGATTGTTCTATCATTCTATTCATTTCAGCCTCTGCCTCCCCAGGTGCACCCTGCCCCCTGCTGCCCCTGCCTGGCAACAGCAGGTACAAGCTCAGCTCAGTGGATGTTCCAGACATGGTGTCCTACCCTGCGCCCCAATCATCCTCCTCATATTCTAGCCATGCCCCCAGCTCTGTTGCCATGGTGAGCGGCCTCCATTCGTCCAAGATGAACTGCACACGCATCTTCAACCTCTTCTGCCTCTATGGCAACATCGAGAAGGTGGGTGTCGTTGACAGCTTTTGCAGTTTCACGTTTATTGTAGAAACAAAGGAGAGTCATAACTGTGGTTTCACAGCAGTCACTGCTGTTTACTTTATTAAGGTACAGGAATTGCTCACAAATGACCCCCACCCTAATCATTTCCTTACATTATCATGAAAAGACTCTATACACTTACACTCTGCCCGTGCACCAAGAGCAGAGCTTTATTTAACTTTCAGACATCCTCAGCCCACTATGCCGTACCGCTTCATAGAACATAAAACCAGATCAACTTTGGAATGTACAGTATGTCTGCAGGGAACGAGGACTGAGGATTTCAACCACTCACTTACATTTAGGGCTGGGTTAAAAATAATTGTTTCTCCAAGTAAAATCAATCTTTGTCCTGATAATGATTAAAAAAAAACATGGACATTGAGATTTTAATAACCTTTCACCATGGATGTGGTGAGTTGAGCCTCTTTTTGAGGATCCATTCTTAATGTAAACATTAACCTGGGTGCATTTTATCAAATCTACACAAATCCCCCCCCCCCCTACCTGCTCCACACAGTTGCTAGTAGCCAAGGAGGATTAAAAAACCATGATGGACTCTTTAGAAGAGGTCGTTATCTCTCGAGTTTCATTGCGCGATAGTCGCCGGACGCCACAATCTTCTGAACATAGTCCTACTGAGACATCCAGAGAGAGTTGTCTGGAGCTGAGAGTCTTAATTAGCGTTGTTGCAACTCATATGGCAATGGCTTGGATGTAACGGACGTCCATTCATATCAAAAAGTTACTCAGTAAAGCATGCTTCTTGCTTGTACAATTTACTGCGTTCGTTCTCTGAGAATCTCTTTTATATCCAATCTAAATTGGTATTTTAACTGAAATTACCCTAACCTAATTGATACTGAATTGAATTGGAAATGTAATCGAAACGGGACCTTGTGAATCAGAATGAAATTGATTCTGGAAATGATTGGCGATACCCAGCCGTACTCACATTGGAAGCACACAAGGAAGTACAAAGGCCACATCTGTTTCACTGTCCATATGGACACCCAACTATTGTTTTAAGCCAGACTTGAACAACTGTGTGATCGTGTGTGCTTGTAGGTGAAGTTTATGAAGAGCGTTCCTGGCACAGCGCTGGTTGAGATGGGAGATGAGTATGCTGTGGACAGGGCCATCACACACCTGAACAGCATCAAGGTGTTTGGCAAGAGACTCAATGTCTGGTGAGAAGTAGATCAATACACAAACATACATACAGTATGTTTTTTCTTTTTTTCTAAAGTTGCATATCTGTCACCATGTGGGTCAAATGTATAAGATACATCCAAATGTTTCATATCTATCTAAATTTGTGTTAGTAAAAGAGATGAAGTTACGGATTATCTGGCAGACTGAAGGCCAGTTCACAGAAACCACAAATTAACTAACGCGCCCCCACAAGTCTAATACAGGCATAGAGGACCTGTGGTTGTATAGGTTTATTAATCTCTTCGTTAGTTTTTCAATTTTGAAATATTTTCCTTTAAAATGTACAAAACAAATAGTAAATGCAAACAGTCTTGATTTGTAATGGACCATGTTAAACAACAGAGACACCATGATACTGTAATAACACGTATTAGTTAACATGTTAACACTTAGGTTTCATAATAAATAAATATAATGAAAAAAATATGACTTATATGAATTATATGTCTAAATAAACCAGAATCTGATGTTATGAGACTGGCTCCTGCAGCTCTCTCTCCAGATCCAGATGGTATGCTGTTAGATTACAGCAGTTCTCTGAGAATGACCAATAAATATATATATAGATATAGATATAGATATATAGATATAGATATATATAGATATAGATATGTATATAAATATATATAAATAAATATTTTACTTTGAAAACCATGTATCTAAACTTAAACAGCCACTGAATACTTAATAATAATAATAATAATACATTTATTTATAGAGCGCTTTCCA
>NW_022605596.1:739002-739246 GCF_008692095.1 Etheostoma spectabile | reverse complement strand
TTACAGCAAGAATACACTTTAAATGCAAACAGTACAAAAATTTAAAAAACGAGACAGTAAAAAGTAAATAACACTAAACAAATACATCAAAGATAAATCAGCAATTAGGACTCATACGCAGCGGTGAATAAGTAAGTCTTACGCTTCGATTTAAAGACCCCGATTGAACACGCCAGTCTGATATCTACTGGAAGACTGGTCCATAACGTTGGCGCACGAAACGAGAAGGCTCGCTCCCCAACCG
>NW_022605596.1:738039-738986 GCF_008692095.1 Etheostoma spectabile | reverse complement strand
TGGTCCAGTCAGCAGTCCTGACCCGTAGGAGCGCAGCAACCGAGAAGGCACATAAGAGGTTAACAGATCAGACAGATCTACCGGTGCAAGGCCAATCACTATTTTGTAAGTTAAAAGTAAGTAAGACCTTAAAATCTGCTCTAACCTGGACAGGGAGCCAGTGAAGTGAGGCCAACACAGGAGTTATGTGTCTGTATTTAGATGATCCAGTAAGACCACGTGCTGCAGCGTTCTGGACCATCTGTAGACCTCGCAGACTTTTCTCAGGCAGCCCCGAGACCAGTACATTACAATAATCTAGTCTAGATGTAACAGAGGCATGGATAAGGGCCTCGGCATCTTTAAGGGACAATACAGTTAATGATATTGAAACATTTTACTTTGCAAACAATGCATTTGAATTTTCCTCTTTGAATTATTTTTATTTTTTTTTTACATTTCAAAAACCTGAATTTCAATATATTTTTCAATGGCCATAAGTCCAGATACCCAAAAAAAAAAAATCAACTTTCACAATTTACAAAAGTAGATTTAAGTAAATTTTTAATTGGTCAAATTCAAATCCAATAATAGAAGTTAAAACTTTTCAAAGAAAAAATATATTGAAAAAAATCTATATTGTCATGGATAGTTGCCCTTAATAAACTACAAACAGGAGTAATATTAACCTGTACGGCTAATTTCCAGCCGTCGTCCCCGGCCAGCTGACAATAGGCATCGTAAAATACAATGGTTAACAAATTTAAACAGATTACATTACATCTATAATGACAGCAGACCTAAGCAAAAAGGATTACGCCATACAAAGAAGCAGTGAGAGAAAGGAGAACAGCCACAGAGGCCACATTTGGTGTTTTTCCACTACATGCTACCTGTGTGACTCTGCGGTGCCCCGTCCTCCTTTTTCCATTCCAGATTAGTACCGCCTCATGCGTGAGGCGAGCGTT
>NW_022605596.1:735509-738029 GCF_008692095.1 Etheostoma spectabile | reverse complement strand
GCTGGTTGTCATGGCAGGAAACTGCCGTGACTAACGCGACACACACAGAACGTCGAAGGTGTGTGTGTGTGCTTTTGATTCTCGGCATGTGGCTGGTGCCACAGCCAGAAGACAAATTATATTTCAAAAGAAGCTGGAGGCAGCAAAAAAAAACACAGCAGGCTAAACTACTTTAACACGGCGGGTTTGGGCTAGATATCAGAGCCAAGAGCAGATGGCGAAGTTTAGTTTTTTCTCAGACCACATAAATTACTAATGCATACAAACCTGATGTTTTGTTGTATTTTAGCTCTGTGATGTGAACCTTTGACTTGGATTGGGTCCGGTAACACAGGAGTTGTGTTGTTGTATTGTGTTGTGTTGTGTGCAGTGTTTCCAAGCAGCATGCAGTGATCCCCAGTCAGGTGTTTGAGTTGGAGGACAGCAGCAGCAGCTATAAGGACTTTGCCATGACTAGGAACAACCGCTTCAGCAGCGCCGGACAGGCTTCCAAAAACATCATCCAGCCGCCATCGGCAGTGCTTCACTACTACAACGTTCCTCCATGCATATCACAGGACCAGTTATTGAGGGTATGCTACTTCTGTCTGATAATATACAGTCAAAGTTGTTCTTCCAAGACGCCTGTCTCTGTCTTTGGTACCAACATTGAACAGTGCTCAGGCTTTGTCAACTGCACTGCTTATTGTGGAGTGTTGACATCTTTTAAAAGCTAATTTTAGATCTTTTTTTAACCTACTTTCCGCTGACAAGCTCAAATTGTTATTCTAAATGGCTGACAGCATTATGGAAACGATTCCTAAAGAGATATACCTTAAGATTCTGTAAGTAAGATTTTATTTAATGAGGGAACCAGCCACAAAATCGCCAAACTCACCAGACTCCATGATGCGAGAGGTTAAGTGACTGAGGTTAAGTCTCGTCTAACGGAGCTTTACTCATAAATGACCTGTGTGTGTGTGTGTTTCGGCAGCTGTGTACAGAGCACGATGTGCCCGGCTTCGTCAAATTCAAGATGTTTGATGCCAAACGTAAGTAGAACTTCAATGTGAGATGTTTTTACTAGGTTCTTGTTTATAAAGTTCATGTTCTCCTATATTAGTCAGTCTGTGAAACTTGTTTTTTTTTTTACTCTGATCTGTGAACAGATGAATTTGAAAGTGAAATAATTTTGTCAATTACACGTTACATTACTATCCTATCTTTACTTATCTAGTTTTTCCTCCTCTCTTTTGATCTCCCATCGTGTCTCTCCCAGCCTCCTCTAAGACCATCTCTGGTTTGTTGGAGTTTGACAGTAAAACGGACGCTGTGGAGGTTCTGACTGTTCTCAACCATTACCAGATCAGGATACCCAGTAAGTCTGTCTGAACACTTCCTGCCCCACAAGCATTCACATACTCAGTGTCCACTCTGTCAACATCGCATACAGCCTGGTTGTGTTTACACTAGGGATGCATCGAATTCAGGATTGGGCTTCAGATTCGGAAGAATATCGGGCTTTTTGACGGGGTTAAAATTTCTGAATTTTTTTTCAACAAACCAAGCTCTATGCCGGCCACCGCTGGTTACGGGAAGGTGTTCACGTAGGTGGGCTGTTCAATGCAGTAGGCTGTGAGAAAGTGAAAATGGAACTGAGCAAACAAAGTGATGTTCTGCAGTACTTTCAGTCAAAAGAAGACCATTCAAGTCCAGCTACATGTTCAATTTGCAATGCCATTTTGTCTAGTGGTGGCAAGGACCCTAAACAATACACAACATCATTTGGTATGAAAACATCATAAAGAATAAGAATTGTGGAGGAATCTACAGACAGCAGCCAACATGTAGCAACTTCAGGTACGGCAAAGGATGGGAGGATGGGAGGAGGATTCGGATTTGGTAGAGGCAGAATCTTAACCAGTGGATTCGGTATTCAGCCGAAACCCCCAAAATCTGGATTTGGTACATCCCTACATGTTTATCCAATGAACACTTTGTTTTTCCATGTCCAAAATGCTGGTTGACACGTCTTATTTCCTTGTCATTTTGGACTCGGGCACAAGCTTTTTTTTGTTTTCAGATGTAATATTTCATGGTAAAATACATACTGTAAAATATCCAACTAAATAAATACATGTAAAGGAAGAAGGAAGCCACAAACATCTCATATTTAATCTAGTGTCATCAACCACAGATAGTATTACTGTACAGTACACATGTGTTGTGCTCTCATCTAACCAGTGTTAAACTTTTAGATATCCGTGTCAGTCTGTGGGTTTCACGTCACTTTGTGATGATCAGGGGTGGAACCCAACATTCTGGGCCCTGTAGAAAGGCATTCTCTATGGTAGGGCTGCACAATTATGGCCAAAATGATAGTTGTATGTTGTACATATACAGCTGCAACCCATGTAAATGAAAATTATCTGAAATAAATAGCCTAGGATCATCTTAATTTGTTTTCAACAATAATGATAATGATAATAATACTGATGAAATGATAGAAAAATAATGATTAAAAGAGCAAGGGAGAGTGGG
>NW_022605596.1:734970-735499 GCF_008692095.1 Etheostoma spectabile | reverse complement strand
GGGGGGGGGGTTGCGATGGTGGTACTCACAGAGAGACAGCTGACTCATTATGAATGGTCCAGCAGCTCCGTCTCACACGCTGTTACTCCACCACCTGAAGTTAGTTAAATTCAATAACTTCTTCTATGTTTTTCACCGTGGCCGCCGCGATAGCAGATATCAGCGGAAATATAAAATACAAGATATAGCCATGCCGGTGTAAGCAAGAATGCTAATTTACATCCATAGTCCTCAGGCAGGTAGTCTGGATCAACAGAAGTCTGGTTTTCCAGGATAATTGCCCGGCCCCCCTGCATGTGGCTCAATTGCCCGATGTCCCTCACCTCCGTTCTGTGTGTTGCTGTTCTCAAACTGTTGGTTTCACCAAACCCCCCCAGCCTTGGAGCTAGCAGCTACATGCTGAAAATGGGCAGCGCAGGCAGACCCGCTAGTTTCTTTCGGGGGATGATTGTAAAGATTTACAAAGAATATGTTGTCTACCTTGATATAATAATAATAATAATAATACATTTTATTTAACAGCGCCTTT
>NW_022605596.1:734211-734960 GCF_008692095.1 Etheostoma spectabile | reverse complement strand
AAGGTCGCTTTACAGACAATAAAAGACAGATACAGGGAACAGAAAATTGTAAGGAGTTATAACAAAAAAAACAAAACAAAAAACAGGAACAGGACCAGTGTATTTACAGATAAGCGAGCTGGAACAGATGGTTTTTTAGTCGAGTTTTGAACAGGGGAGAGAGTTGATGTGCGGAGGTCGGGTGGGTGAGTTCCAGAGCTGGGAGCAGAGCGCTGAAGGCTCTGGTCCCCACGGTGATAGTCGAGCATGGGGGACAGTGAGGTGGAGGGAGGATCTGAGGGAGCGGGAGGACGCCGATGTGTAGGAGTTCTGATAGATATGGAGGAGCAAGGTATGGACGCTTTGAAAGTATGGAAAGGATTTTAAACTGTATTCTGATGAACTGGAAGCCAATGGAGCTGCTGAAGAACCGGGTTATGATGAAAAGAGGGGGTTCTGGTGATGACACCACTGCTGAGTTCTGAAGAAGTTGAAGTTTATGGAGGGATTTTTGAGTAAGGCCAAAAAGGAGGATATTGCAGTAAGCAAACGGGATTGGGTCTATACTCATAAAATAAAGTAGGATGTGTCTGTTTCCTGCAGGTTAAAATAATATCTCACAATTTCATCTGCTGTCACTGATCACTGATTCAGCTTTATGTATTCATTTACTCTTGTTTTAGCTGTATTCATTTCCTTCTACACTCAATTCTCCCTTATATCTAGCTAAGGTCTCTAACACAAGTATTCTGTGTGTGTGTGTGTGTGTG
>NW_022605596.1:731644-734201 GCF_008692095.1 Etheostoma spectabile | reverse complement strand
TGTGTGTGTGTGTGTGTGTGTGGTTTCAGATGGGTCCAACCCATACACCCTGAAACTGTGTTTCTCCACCTCGTCTCATCTATAAAAGTTTCAGAGCACAAGAAGAGGCTGCTGAGGCAGAGGATGGCTGACCTCTGAAAGAGGGACCACGAGACACGCGCAGACAAAAGGACGAGAGCTATATGAAAAAAGAAGAGAATGAGAGAGAGAGATGCGGCCTTTAAAGTGCAGACACTGTCACTGTCTCCAAACGCACACCGTCATCCTTCCATCCAATCTCAACTCAACAAGCTGACAGACTAGTGACTGTCTAAAACACTCTAATTAAGATTTCCTATTGTCATGTGGGCCGACTGGAGGACACTGCTCATGTGTTTGTCTTCACTGCATGGTGAACTTGTCTTTGAGTGTAGACACAGACAGACAGACAGACAGAGACAGGGACAGGACAAGGATCCACTCTGTGGAATCTACTGTACAAGCTTAAGTCCTCTTCAGTGGCAGTGAAACATCTCTTAATCATCATTTGTGCACATGGTGACTGAAATAATATTTTAATGTTTACACAATGGTGGAATACAGTGTGTTGTTTTGAATTGTCATTGAAAATATACAGTAAATGTGGGTAAGATTTTAACAAAAGTTCTCATTCAGGGTTCTTTAGGACAGAGGTGTCCACTGATTGGTCTCCACTTTGGCCCAGAGTGAGATATCTCAAGTCCTGACCAGTTGTTAAGTTTGAGGTGATATTCATGGTCCCCGGAGGAAGACTCTAATGATTTGGGTGACCCCTCCCGACAGCATGAGGTCAGATTTATTGACATAGTGTCTGAAAAACTCATGGCAGGATTTTCATGAAATTTTACGCGAATAGAAATGTTTCCAAAAGGATGCATTTGAATGTTTTTATAATGGTACTGATATTATTTTTTTTAGCCCTACCTTCATCTGTCCCACCATCACCAAACGTTTTAACCGAAACGTTTGAAATATCAAACTCTAATGGGCAGATTGGCATTTACTGAGCACAGGATCACTTCTATACATTTTGGACATCATCTTCCTTTTTATCTCCACCTCTGACCACAATATCAACTTTGCATATAAAATATCTGTGACATTGCCATGAAAGTTGCCCAATCACATTCATGTTCCCAAATAGATGAACCTTTTCAATGCAATTCTTCTGTTCTTTCTCCAGCACCACCCTCAGAAGAAATGTTACATTTTTAACCACATTTTGGGTGAGAAAGTTATGATTGGGCTTGTTGTTGTGTCTTACAGCCTTAATTGGCAGCGAGCTGGGTTTCACACTAAAAGGCTTTTATTTTGACGACAGAGGCGCTATATGTTACTGGCAGCACCGAAGAGAGCCTTGGAGAGTGAACAGAGAAGGTAGAGCTAACTAGAACTAATGAGCAGTGAAGGTAGTCCGTGCACTATGAACTTTGATCACAGCTTGACATAATGATTTCACAAAAGTTTATCAGCCTGCAGACAGAATTAATCTGAGTATTTCATTATTACATCTTCAATTATTCTCTAAAATAATGGAATGCTGTAGAACAAACTAAACGGTCAAATATTGTAATGTATCTAGAAGACTTTAATGGCTTTACTGTGACCTGCTGAGATATATTTACAATTTACTTAAAGAATGTCACTTTAATAGTTGGGAAAAAAATGTAATAGGCTGAAACTTGTGATAGCTCTGTGTCACTCAGTATTGTATTTATACAATGTTATCTTTTATGAGATTAATCTGGCTCCCAGGCTAAGCTATTCGTGTTGTATATGCTAGATGTTGGCTTTTCACTAAATATATAGCACATGTACATGTTGATGGGCCTCCATCCACTACTTCTGTCACTTCCTCTTGTCTCTGGTCCTCTTGTTCGCTAAAGCCACCAGCCTCTATGTAAATAATGTGTAATTTTAGCATCGTAAAATACACTTCATTCAAAGTCGACAGATACAATAGAAAACTATGAAAAGCCTTTTTGGGTCGTCTTTCCACTTTTCCAACCTTCAGAGGTCTAGTTTTGGTGGAAATAAACACATAGTTTGATTTACATGTGAAAATATGTTGGCTCCGTACACGCTAAAAGAATTGTTTTTTTAAATGGAGTCTGGTTGGTTTAGCACTAGCAACATCAGAGCTGTTTCTGGTTAAACAGAAATGTGTCAAAGAGGTTTCAAAGGTCTATCTCTGAGTTTGTGCTCTTAGTAGTCTAGGCCATCATTCCTGTCAAAAACGGGCTAACAGTTTACTCATCAGCCTACTTGCTGTGATTTGAGTCCATGGTGCAACCTAACCCAGACAGCTTTTATCTAAATCCAGTACAACCTTTTAAAACAGGGGCAAACGCACCTGAACTATCTATTACACATATTGCACTGATTCTTGTGCACAACTACTGTGAGAGCAGTTTGTCAAAGTAGAACCAGGAAGTAGTTCTCCAGTTTGGGTAGTAGAAATGGACAGATATTACCTTCAAATTAAGTATGTATCAATACTTTCTTTGATGTATGTACAAATCAGTGTCACCTCTGTTCA
>NW_022605596.1:708098-731634 GCF_008692095.1 Etheostoma spectabile | reverse complement strand
AAAAAAAAATGCTTGTTTAAAAAATGAATAAACCTTCTTGCAGTGCACATGGACGTGGAATTTCACGTCCTATTAATAAATAAATTTATGACATTTTGCTTTTTTAAACAGCATTTTCATTTTTGTTGCTATGTCTTCATTTTTATAATCTAATGCTAATACGAGATTTTATTTGTGTATTGTCGTTCCTGTATTTCGCAGACGCTTTGTGAATAAATAGGCTACCTTCAATCAGAGTTGCTGATTGGACACAGTTTGGTGAAGCATAGTGTCTCCGTTCCATCCTGTGTCTCATGTGGGACATGCAGATTTCATTGCACCATTTGTTAATCAAGGCATGCTTTTTGTACATAATATGTAAATAAGAAAAAAAGGTGTGAAAAGATTTTGACGGCTGAATCCCACTTAGTCTGCAGTGATATTATTGCTCATTTAAACGTTGTTTGTAGGACGTCTCTTACAGCACTTGAATCTCACTGTCTTTCTAAGAAGGTTTTATCTATTTCTGTTTACATGTGTTACACCTTTAAAGGGTTTGATAAATAAGGGCTGTTGTTACTCTGAAGCTGATGTGAGTTTTTCATCACAGGACTTGACAGTATGAGACAGATCGGCCGGTTCCTCATGACGTTAAGGCTGTAAAGGTTTAATGTTGTAAATAGTCCGTAATCACTAACAAATAGAACTGTAGTGTTCCATTCATTTGCAAGTATCTGTGGTTGTAACTTATATGTACATGTTCAAATGGAATAAATTCAGCTTAGAGCTGTAGAGTCAGCGATGCACAGCTGAACTCAGCTGTCTCCCACTTGTCTTCATTTACAGACAAACATGGTGTCTTTGTTTTTTTGTGTGAGCCCCAGCACTCAACAACAGAAAGAATTACTTTTACATCAAAGTGACACTTTAATAATCAGCTTTAATGGCAAGAAATATGACACTGGTTTCTTGTTGCTCTTAATGTACCTACACAGTGAGTAGTATAGTGTATAAAGTGTGTGCAAATTGTGCTGAAATAAAATATAGAATGATAAATATAAGTGGTTGCTTATGAGATATGGGGATATGACAATGTATACAGTGTATGACAGAGATTTGCATGTATACACTATACAAATATATAATTTACTTAAAAGGGGATGCTTGTTTCAACAGGTTTATTGGTCAGGGATTGTTTCTGACACTATGGACTGGAGCCTGTGGAACGAAGCTTTCAAAAATGTCCTCACTTATCAGATATTGTAATACTAGACTTTATAGCCATATGAAATCAATAAAAAAAAGTAATTGGGTTATTCAATTTGAATTTCAATGATGCATTGTTCATCTTCAAAGTGTTGCTATTAACTACATGATTTAATTGGGATTCTATTTCTATGTGCATGAAAAAATAAGTTTTCAAAGTTATTTTGTTATTCTTCTAAGCACTGCATCAAGACAAAACATACATAAACATAACATGTCATTTACAAAACAATAATGAGGTGTCCACCTTTTTAGTACAGTAGATACATAATGTATCTTTGAATATGAGGTAAGTATTATCAGAGACGAATACTATAGAATATTGTACAATATTTTCATTTTAGACAATGGGGTGTAAGAAGTGAGCCTGAGAGACATCACATTTGAGATCTTGAATGTAGGCAAACCCTGAATGGGACATCATTTTAATAAAGGTGTTATAGATGTATACTGTATACCATAGACATAGACGAATACATCTATGGTTAAACCACAGTCTATATTTTAATTTATAGGGTATTATACAGCAGATTGGCGCGAGGACATAGACCGTAATATTAATAATATTAATAAATATACAGTCTATGGGCGAGGAATGTGGCCCCTGCATGGGAGACGAAACTCAGGTCATAAATATTTCCGCGCTACGTCGGCGCGTCCTCTCCCGCTCACCCCATGTGACAGCTTCTCGTTCCCCGATTGGTGGTTTTGAAATACATCCCGTTCCCTGATTGGCTACTTTTGAACCGTTGCATTACTGCGGTCAATTCAAAAGAGTGGCAGCATCCAGCGGCAGTCTGTGCACAGAAAGTACTTAGGACCACATCAGGCACAGTCAGGTAATTATAACTGTTTCATAACAGTCGATGTTGAAATATGATTTAAATTATTTTTCAGGATAATAAGAAAAGTTCAAGCTGAACATAAAGTGGGTCAGCTACCACGAGAAATTCAAAAGAAGGTAACGTTAGCTATGACGAATTAGTGTTAGCACTGTTAGCTACGCTCTCTCGGCGACCTTAACTTGCTCAACGTTACTTAGCATAAAGAAAACCGGCCTGTAACACGTTTAGCTAACGTTATATATTTTCATATCTCAGGGCTTACTGTCGAAACGAAAACACGAATGAACTGTTGATTTTAAAATTCTGTGTAAAATGAGACAACGGAATGAGCCACCATTACTCTAGTTTAACGTTAGCGTTTGTCTGACGTTAGCTAGCTAGCTAATGTTACAGCGTTAACGTTAAGGCAACATGAATTAGCTTTAGCCTAAACGTTAACGTCCCAGCTTGACGTGCCTATTTAGTAACTTTAACGCTAAGTTTAAACGTGTGTGATGCATTGCTGTGAGTTACTTTACACAATGAGCCGAATTCAGCCTTTCACAGCCTTGTTAGCGAGTTTTTAGACCATATTCTACATTAAGTAACGTTAACGTCATTAACCTAACAAGCCATTTTGTGGCAGTGAGTTAGTAAAGTTCATAATAGGAAGGTAAGCAGAATGTAAAGCTACGGAAAAGTAATGAGAGTAATGACTGCTGTTGAAATAGCACTCTTGACATGACATTATCTCCCCCCCCCCCCCCCCCCCCCCCCAAGGCAATAATGGAAGACTACTTGAAGATTGAGAAAATTGGAGAAGGTTGGTCTAATTGTTTTCCTGTCTTAATCTCAATAACTAAAATATATTGCTGCAAATGATATGCTACTGGAATTATTGCAGGTTTGGATTTAATTGAAGTAAAGTTGCATTGTACATTTTTTCTCAACACCCTTCTTTTTTCATCATAGGTACTTGTAGCTATAATAGATACTTTAATGTGTATTGTAATGTGTGATAAATGTTCTTGATGTAATGTCTGTGTGTCTCTGATGTAGGGACTATGTGTCTTTGTCATATGTCCTGTCATGAAGTTCCTTGTGACACAGGGACAACTACATGGTCGTGAATATAAAGTTATACGTGTCGCTGGTTTACAAAAGCTTTGGTGGACTTGTGGTTCTGCAGGTACCTATGGGGTGGTGTATAAGGGCAGGCACAAGAACACAGGCCAGGTTGTGGCTATGAAGAAGATCCGTCTGGAGAGTGAGGAGGAGGGGGTCCCCAGCACTGCTGTCAGAGAGGTCTCGCTGCTTCAAGAGCTGAAGCATCCCAACGTTGTCCGGTACGCTCGCTTGGGAGTTTACAATGTGTGTATCACACTTGGGTGTCTTGTTAAAGGGGTTTGTGAAAGGAAACTATTTTCCAGCGGCTGAAAGTCCGGGTAGATGGCCGCCCACTTCGAGCCATGTTTTTTTTCAAGGTTTCTGCCTGTTAAAAGGAATCTTCTCCTCACTGCTGTCAGTGGAAAATAGCTTTTGTTACGTTAATGACAGGTGCTGCTGCTCTTGGGAGAATTGTGGGGTCTCTGGAAATTAATCTATCTGGAAAGTGTCCCAAGATTACTTCTGTTATGATTTTCCACTAAATAAATTTGAATCAAATTGATGGTATTCGCCGAAATTTGTAATTTACAAATGCGTTAGATCTCAGTGAAATTGGCCCTAAAACAGCTGACTGTATGGCTCGCAGTAGTGATAAACTGTATATATTTTTGTGTGTGTACCAAACACATTTTGTAAAGTCATTCCAACTGCTACAGTCACTGTCATAAAAAACATTTTAATCTCAGGTGTTATTAAATAGTTGCTGAATAAACTTCGGATGCATTCATTCCTGTAGTCATTTAAAGTTGTCATTAAAAAGCAGACTTTGCAGGAATTTCGGTCTGCATTCAAGCATTGAGCAGATTAAGCGTTGCCTCATATCTCGCTCAAGTACCACCCACTGCCTCCGAATACATGCAGATGAAGGCGCCCACCCGCTTTTCATGCTACCAGTGCCCACAGCACCGGCGTTATCTGCCTGATCTTTTTGTGTGGCGGCTGAACAAGGAGCTCCGGAGGGAGGGCAGTAGCCAATCATCTTGTACTAATTACAATGCAGTGGGGGGAATGAACAGCTCGGTGAGGGGGACTGGAAATTCTTGACCCTCACCTCCGCTCACATGCATTTGGCAGGCACACATTGGCTATTGACTCACAGACAGACAGGCTACAGAACACTGCGTGACTGTGATGCCGTAACCATGGCAGCCCTATCTGATGGTGTAACACTCGGTGGTGTATGTGATTCTAAAAGTGATATGTCACTCGCACTGCTGTTGTACTGACTTAGAGCATTAATAAACACTGTCACTCATGTTCCACTCTCAAACCACTGTAGACATAGCAACAGTGACCGACAACCTGGAATCAACATGCCACTAGAACAATCCGCCACTTCTGGATCTCCACGTCTCCAAAATAATGTCACAAATCACCATGCTACATTATATTTTGCCGTTCAGTGAAAAAGGCCCACATAAATGCTATCTTTGAGAATCCTTTAAACAGTTTTTGTTAATACTATGCCAGCAAGGAGTTGACTAACTACAAGTAGATTTTATCAACTGTTAGCAAACACCAAAATAATACCGTTTAAAACCACTAGTATGCTATGTTGCTACAAGTACCAGTGAAGAGATGAAATATATTTAAGGGTTGGTATTTTCAACATTTCTTCATGACAACTGCCTACAGTAAAATACCCATCCCAACCCTTTACAAAGAGCATCTGAGCAATTTGGGATTATGAGAGTCCCAGCCTATGAGAACATGGACACATACAGTATGGACTTACCCCGAGATTGTGTGTGTGTGTTCCAGACTCCTGGATGTCCTGATGCAGGAGTCTCGCCTCTACCTCATCTTTGAGTTCCTGTCCATGGACCTGAAGAAGTACTTGGACTCCATCCCCTCTGGCCAGTACATGGACCCTATGCTGGTTAAGGTAACTGTGTTTGTGATTAGCATCTGACCTGATGCTGATATCGGATAACCGGTTCATAGTGACTCATATTGCTTGTTTGGGTATTGGTAGTCTATATTAGAGCCTGACTGATAAAGGATTTTTAAGGCAGATACCGATACAAATATTTGGTTATTTAAAAATCCGAAATGCTGATATTTAAAATGATTATATTTTAAATCCAGAAATGCGTTACAAAACAAACAGATTTCCAAAACATTAGTTATTTATGAGTTCTCAATAAAATAATATTTAGTTTTATTGTCACAACGGAACAGAGGAACATCAAAATATATTAAAGGTCAGGCTCTAGTCTATATCTAGACGGTCCACTTCCAGGCTTGTTCCAGTGCCGCCAGAAACCCACGCTCTTCGGCCTGATGTCTAATACCAACCGACTCTTCCCCTTTAAGACAGGTGGCCACGTGGACACTGTGTGTGGCGAGAAGTTAGTCCTCTGGCGCTGGGTTTGTTATGGGCTCTCCCGTGTCTAACAAAGTCCCGTAAGCGGCAGCTGACACGGTGAAGAACAGGCTTTTCCATGGGTAGTGAAGCTGCTAAGACGAACTAATTGATGCAATGTTTCAAAGAAGTTGTGGGGAGTTAATGTAGAGATTTTCTGTAATATTCGGGGTTGCTCCTGACGTTTTGTGAACAACTTGATATCGGTTGAAGTAGTAAATTACTGATTAAATTAATTCAAGTGTAAAGCAAAAATAGAAAGTACAGAGTCTCCTGAAGTAAAAGATGTCATGAAAAAGCTCTGAAGCGGTGCTCAGGTTTAGAACAGATTAGTCTGCCCTCTCAGCATGTCCACTCTCCTCCCCTCACCCCCTACAGAGCTACCTTTACCAGATCTTGGAGGGCATTTACTTCTGTCACTGTCGTCGAGTCCTCCACAGGGACCTGAAACCCCAAAACCTTCTGATCGACAACAAGGGAGTTATCAAACTGGCGGACTTTGGCCTGGCTCGGGCCTTTGGGGTTCCTGTCAGGGTCTACACCCATGAGGTGAGAAACCATTCTCTCTCTCTCTCACACACACACACACACACACACACACACACACACACACACACACACACACACTATGGGGATGCATGTGGTCAAGGGTAGAGCGTGAGCAGCACCAACACTGAGTTAACAATGTGCAGCACATGTTAACCACTAACAAGCCTCTGAAATCACCACTTGTGTGTGTGTGTGTGTGTGTGTCCCCATGTGTGTGTCCGTTCCCGTGTGTGTCCGTTCCCAGGTTGTAACTCTATGGTACCGGGCTCCGGAAGTCCTTCTGGGTTCACCCCGATATTCAACCCCCGTCGACGTGTGGAGCACTGGGACCATCTTTGCAGAGCTTGCCACCAAGAAGCCTTTGTTCCACGGGGACTCAGAGATAGACCAGCTGTTCAGGATCTTCAGGTGGACACACCAAAGCAAACCTAAATGCATTCACCCTAGTCAGCTGTTCCAACTCTGAATTAGTGCTGAACGCTTTCTAATTGGGATTTTTCTGCCTGATATTGCCATTATGACTTTAATTTGCAATTTATTATTTCTCCCAAAGTGTAGCTAAAGTTCAATATTCAAGTAGAGTTTAATAATAGTGTGAAATAAATGTTAACTGTCGCTGTTACTTAATTAATCTATCAAGGATTGCCGTGAAAAGATACAGGCGATGCATATTAATAAATAAATAAACAGTATAAACTATTAAAATCCTGTGCCAATAGAAACCTGTCTGTAAGGCAACCGAAGCATCGCTGTTCCACTTGGCAGCAGGTAACGTTAGCCTACCGTTAGCTAGCAGCTGGATCCAACACGGTTCAAATACTGACAGCTACACCGTGAAAAGGTGTGGCTATATTTCGCTGTAGAGGATTCCAACAGCGGGGTGTACAGTTATGTTCAAATTAATAGCACTCCAACATCACTAACTTCAGAAATCATATTTTTTGATTGAAGTGATATTTCTACATTGCAAATTTCCTAGTAAGTGTTGTAGAGTCCTAGAAAACCAACGGTCATGACAGTCACGCTGCTCATTCTGTGGGTCGACTCTGGGATTGCAAGGGGTATGTTCAAAATAATAGTGTTGTGTTCAATTAGTGAGCTGATTGATTCTGTGAAGAAACAGGTGTCAATTATGGCCCATAGATAGATAGATAGATAGATACTAAGTAAAGCCACAGAAATAAAGTCTTTCCAGTAGTATTTCCAGGTACCCTGTGTCCCCCGGGCCAGTCCCTCTTGTGTAACTGCAGTTCCCTGTTTGAATCCTTGTGTTTTTCTCCAGGACTCTGGGAACCCCAAACAATGACGTGTGGCCTGAAGTAGAGAGCCTGCCTGACTATAAAAACACATTCCCTAAGTGGAAGTCTGGGAACCTGTCGTCAATGGTTAAAAACCTGGATAAGAATGGCCTGGACCTGCTGGCGGTGAGGACTAGGGCTGAACCATTACCTACTCCCACATCTTAAACTAAGCAGGATTATGTATAATTTCTCTACATGACCAGAACCAGATAAAAGGAATCAGGTTCTGAAATGATCACTCGCCAAGTACATCAGTTTGGCGAGTAGCTCTCAGAGGGCTGCCACAGGGGGAGGAAATGTTTTCACTGAAATAGTTCTGGTTTTCAGTCTTCATTTTGATGAAGGTGCAGCCACTTTTCTTCTGTTGCTCTGCTGTCAGCATGTCGGGGCTTCACAGGGGCGGGCTGAAACACACACACACACGCCACGTCTGTGTACTGATAGCTAGCGTTTACCTCAGTACTAGGGGACCACCAAGGTCTATATAAAGAGACTTCAGATACAGTACTAGGGGACCACCAAGGTCTATATAAAGAGACTTCAGATACAGTATTAGGGACCACCAAGGTCTATATAAAGAGACTTCAGATACAGTATTAGGGACCACTAAGGTCTATATAAAAGCATCCAAAGAGCACCATGTCATGGGACCTTTATTTTAAAGTTATGTTAAGTAAGCCTAAGTTACAAAAAGTAACAACATTTAATATATGGGCCAATAAAAATATGCGGTGGATTTTTTGCAGTCTACTTGGCTGGTGAGTCGAGGTGACTTTCGTCTTTTTCTTGGTGCCTCCCAAGTTTTTCTTTTTCAAACCTGTCATTTAGATAAACATAGTTTCTTTGGGAGAATAATATTTGACGTTAGTGATACACTTCTAATACACATTAACATTCTTAAATGGACATGGTGTCACTGTCCCAGAAAAACTGTAGAAATCTAAAAACCAGAAATCTATTTGTCATTCCGCTCACGTCGCCTTATCTGAACATAGTTATGGTTGTTATGGTTATATTTGGAAGGGTGTTTCCTCTGATTCCTTAATGTTCTGTCCTTTTATGAGGACAGTCATTGACTTTTGGTAATTATGTTAAAAGTCAATGTAACGGTAAAAGGAGCTGTCTATGCGCTGGATTTTTAGAGTCAGCTAGTTAGGCCACACTGCCTACCTGACCAGCATGTGTACATTGCGGAACCAGATTTTTATTTTTGAGCTATGGTTGGAGTTTTGGAGTGGTATTTAGGCTCTATGCACCCTCTCTCTGCGGAGGATGTCTGCACCCCCCCCCTTTTGCTGTCAAAGGGCTTCAGATTGATACATGTAACTTTTAAAATGTTCAAAACCTTCCAAGGGATCACTTTGTATAAATATGTTGGAGAGCTTGTGTGTGTTCACTTGGGTTTGAGATTCATTTTATGTTCATGCTTGTATACAGTACATAACCTAATATAATATAATACACATAACCTTTCCTGAGTGACACCGTCTCCTTGTGTTCCCTGTCTTGTCTCTGCTGTAGAAAATGTTGACCTACAATCCTCCAAAGAGGATCTCTGCACGCGAGGCCATGACTCACCCCTACTTCGACGACTTGGACAAATCCACCCTGCCGGCTGCCAGCCTCAACAAGATCTAGAATGTAGAACCTACCTACAGTACATACCATTGTGAATTCTCATTTTGTAAATACTTATGTGTGATACTTGTTGTAGACCTTTTAGTAACGTTTTGTCTTTCAACAATGTCTTTTCAATAAAACGGCACTTTCTGTCATTCTCCAAACTTTGTACGTCATGTTTGTAATTTTTCTGTGTGAAATTTAAGGCTTTTAGCTGAAGTGTCTGAATTTATCAAACACGTGTAGCCTGGGTCAATTTCTGGACATAGGCTCAGAAAATACAAGTTATACAAATATCTTCATCTTTAGGTTTGGAAAAATTGGTGTCAAAAGATTTTCCCCTCCACTTTAACTTTAAATCCTGGCTGGTCCTGGATGCTGGATGTAGGCTGACACACACGGCAACCTGTCTTACAGGCTGGTTACATTAGAACCAAAAACAGTTTTCTGTGGAACTGGTTCCCATGTTTGGAGTGCGCCAGGTCATTTCTCAAACCTCAATGACCCCAAAATTCCCTTTGGTCTTACAACCTAGTCCGACGTCCCTTTTGTTTGAAAAAAAAAAAAACCCTCTGCTTCTATTGATCCAATCATGTGTGTCTCACCTCCCGTAATCTAAAATCTGAATCAATAATCAAAATTACTTTTCTCTAGCATATTAATACATTTCAATGTTTATCTAGCTCAAATCACACAATCTGCACTGGTTTGCAGTTTAGTGTCCCAAATTCCCTGTAACGTAACCCCCTATGTACCGGTCCTAACCCCTGACCTACAATCAGCTGTCCTAACTTATATAAAAAGCCAAATGGTCAGAACAATGGGATGTCGGAGCAGAGGGTTTATTTTTTCAAAATGAAGGGACGGTGGTTTTTCGGGTTACTGAGAGGTCGGAAGAATGGGCCGTCCCCGGTTCAGATAACTCATCTACTGTTCGATACATCCACAGGCCATGTTGGATCTTAGTAGCCTACGTTGGGTTTGTAATATGTTAAAAGCACAGAAAGAATGCATTTCAATGGATTTAATCATAACATCATTCCATTTTCTCCCTGCCTGAGGGATCCTTATGTGGTTCATCAGACATCAGGTTCTGGTTTAGTGTTAAGCACCACCATCGGCCATGCTGGATTCTTCAAACATCCCTTTAATACCAGACGCCATGAATGAATGAAGAAAACCGTAGAGAGCTGTAAAAATAGATATTTTATGACGTGTGCTTAGTCCACCGTGTGTGTGTGAGTGTACATACTGTATGAATTATGCCATGATTTGAACCAGAATTAGAACCAGATTTAGATTATGACTGCTTTTGTACAAAATGTATACTATACTTAATTATTTATTATTTCTCCACTCCCTGCAGGTTGTACATTTTGTCTTGTCCATTTTCTTCACAGTGGACTCCTGGAGGTGAACAGTCTGCTTTACTTCTCCCTCTAATGGCCTTCATCACCATCATCTTCATCTTCCAGCAGGAACTCGCTGATCTCCTCTCTCATCTGAGACCTGCAGAACAGACACAACACTTGAGATATTTCTGTCCTGATGGTCTATGGTTTGGGGTTCTGCTCCAGGTTTTGTCTTGATGTTATAATGTTGATTTGTTTGTTCCAGTACAGTTGGTTAGGCACACAGTCTTTCGAACATCTGGAAAATGCATTCATAAAATGAGAAAAGCACAGTTTCATGATTTCATGATGGCGTTTCTTGTACTTGGAATCAACAATGGAAATAGGTTTTAAATGAACCAAATGTTCTCCTCACCTCCTCTGCCTCCTGTGAGCCTCTGACAGGATGTACTGTGGGAGACGCTCCACCGACGACTTCAACCAAAACAGATGAAGAAAAAGGGACAAAGAAGAACATCAGTACCAGAAAAACATCAAATGCCCACATGCATGGTCATATTTCACTTATGGGACACTTGTTTCAGACATGGAACAACATACTATGAGACAAAGCTGTTTTTTCCAATTTCAAAAACTACATAAAAAATGTGTGATATGCGGTATTTTACTAAAAACAATGTATATAATCCCTCTCAATAATCACTTACGAGGTCATGATATATTTAGATTTTGAATGAGGTGGTTAACAGCAGAGCCAAACTTTAGACTGTATCTGAAAATCCATCAGTGTTGTTGGGGTCATGTTCCCCTCACCATGTCTTTGACGGTCAGCTTACAGCTGTAACACAGCAGACTCCTCAGATCGCCGGTCTCTGGTGCCCTGTAACAGAACAACACAGGCAGACTGCCGTTATTATGTACACCCTGTTTACATTACAGCCCAAAGAATTAAACAAAGTAATGAGAGAAGACACAAACAGAAGGGGATTATAATCCTGCTGCATTAGCCCGGCTTTGTGTTAGCATACCAACAGGCTAAACTAAGATGGTGATGCCGCTACCGGAGCATGTTAGCATTGTCGGTGACAGCAGAGGAAACTGTCCATCCAGCCCTCTGCTTTAGGATGCACATCTGTTGGCGTGCAGTCACACTGTTACTAGGGTTGGGAAGGGTTTGGGTCTGTTCCGATATCGGGGATAAAACCATTTGCAGCTGCAGACTGTTGTCTCCGTGTGTCCCACTTTAAACGGTTTATTCAGAGCACCAGAGGGCAGGGTGTCCCCAAAATGAGGAACCAAAACCAAGTTGCCATTTGGTCTGGTAGGTACCGTGAAAGGTACCCAACCCCACTGGTAACCATTTCATGTCCTGTATAAAGACCGTCACCCACTCAAGTCTCCCAGGCCGGTCTAGCACGATGGGTTTGAAATGTCAACATCACTTTGCATGTCAAGTGTCTCTGCTACAATTCTGCATATCTGTCTCTCTCTTTCTCTCCCCCCCCCCAACCGGTCGAGACAGATGCCCCCCACCCCCACCCCCACCCTGAGCCATGGTTCTGCTCGAGGTTTCTGCCTCTTAAAAGGAGGTTTTCCTCTGTGGCCTAGACCTGTCTAGACCTGCTCTTTATGGAAAGCGCAGTGAGATAACTCTTGTGATTTGGCGCTGTATAAATAAAATTGAATTGAAGTGTCAGGTGGGATTTGTCCCTCGTTAGATTAGATGAATTAATTAGTCAACACTTACTTGGCAGATGAACAGCAGCCTCCACCACTCGCTGCTTTTACACAATTCTCTCCACCAGAGGAGCAGCAACCTCCAGAGGGGGCAGGTGGTTCTGGTTCCACTGGAGCTTTATGAAAACACAGGAAACTGATATCGCAGAATAAGTAGAAACTAAATTGTGGACGTGACTGTACTGCCTGGTGGACATTGGACTTGTCCTCTGACCTCAGCCTGAGAAGGTTTCGGTTTTAGCTGTTTACACACACCACTGAAATACAACACGAGTCTCTAATTCATATCACATTTCATAGCGGACTCTAAAGAAGCTTTAGTGCTAGACTGTCTGAGTCATGTTTCTCAACTTTCTCCATATCGTGTTGGAGAAAGGACTCCAGATGAGACACCACAGAGACACAATGGCTACAAGACATCGTCAAGGCCCGAGTGGAGGGGACATGTCTTTGTTGACTGACAGTATGCTCCTGTACCTGAGTTCTGTCGGGGGATCTCAGCACCGCTCCCTCCTGGAGATCTAGTCTGGGACAGCTGCTCTGAGATCAGTGTGGCCCTGAAGGCAGAAGCCTTCTCTGAAAGAAAGAGGGAGACGAAGGAGAGACAGAACCATTAGGGTCTTCTCTCTTGTTGGGTACAGAATGCTTCTATCGTCTATTTACGTCTCTAGTTGTCCAGTGTCTACTGCTTATTAACAAACAAATTTGGTTTTATAGTTATCATTTGTTGCTGTTAATTCTCCCGCCACCAGGGGTTGCCATGGCGCTGTTAATTAGGCTGCGCCAGGTGATTTAATCATGTCCAACAAGGCACAGGTGGGTGCAGGAGAAGGGAGCAAACAGCTTTTCGACCGTGCAATATTTTATGAGAATGGAAAGTGGAATTAATGTCTTTAGTTTGGTATTTCCACATATGAGTGGACTCTGCGTATGAGGAACTGCCGGAGTTTAAAATAAATAGTTAATTATCTACCCAGCAACCGTAGATGTCTACAGTCTAGAATGGATCCAATTAAAAACACTGATGGCAATGCCACAATAAGAGCCTCTAGATGGCAGAAGGGCATTACAACAAGTAAGTTTCTCACAGTTAACAAGGCGCACTTGAATGCACCATTTGTTTAACAACCCTGGAAATGAAACGTTGTTGATAGAGACTGCCACACCGGTGAGTTCAGGAAGGAGGGGGATTTTCCAGCCAGCGCCGATTCTGACAGGTGATGACTCTGACAGGTGATGACTCTGACAGGTGATGACTCTGACAGGAGATGACTGACAGGTGATGACTGACCGGTGATGACTCTGACAGGTGATGACTCTGACAGGTGATGACTCTGACAGGTGATGATTCTGACAGGTGATGACTCTGACAGGTGATGATTCTGACAGGTGATGACTCTGACAGGTGATGACTCTGACAGGTGATGACTCTGACAGGTGATGACTCTGACAGGTGATGACTCTGACAGGTGATGACTCTGACAGGTGAGCTAACGTGTGTCTGCAGCAGCATGCTGCCGGCCGGGAGGCTTCAACAGGCCGTCAGTGCTTTGTTGTTTTTCTCTGGTTGTCCACGAGTAGATGGGGATGGATGGATGGATGGAGAAAGATATACTGTGGAAAACCCCGGTCCTGCTTTTGATTTTGAAAAAATGCTTTGATGAATTTTCTCTGTATTAGTTTTACTTTGTGTTCATTAGCGATCCATGCGACTTTGCTATCATTACTCATATATTATATTGGAACCATATATTGCATCCTGTTAGGTGACCAGTAATGATTGATGCTGAGAGGTCTGATCCCAGTTCAGTATTTCCTGGGATGACGTGGCTGTATTATCTTTATTTTACATCTTTGTGAATGCTAAGCGTTGACCTCTCGGCCTCGGAGGACCTCCAATGAAAAAGCGTTGTAGGCAGGGTATTTACATAACACTTAACAAAAAACTTTTGAAAGATGAACAAGTTGTTACACGTGTGTACTTGTAGTGGTCATAACCAAGGCCACATGGAATCAGTGGACTCAGAATTCTGCAAATTTTAAACGGATAAAAAAAGAAATACAAAATAGAACTTGTCAACACATCTCCAACTCAAAAAGAAAAAAAACAGTTTAAAAGAAAATGCAGTCTGTTTGGGTCTGGACATTAGAAAAAACTAAAGATCTCAGACCTCAGACAGGGGGACAGGAGAAGAAGGGAAGTCAATCTGAATTAGGCCTGAAAATATAAATACAACTCAGAACTGATATCACGATTCTCTAAGTGTAATGTTTATTGCACGCATGAACCGTGACAAAAAACAAAACAAACTGGCAGAACCACACACAGATGTTTGGTTCTGCATTGCTCATCAGCACAAGCCTGTAAACATGGAGGCCTCAAGGAAGACAAGGGACAGCGTCGCAGCGCTTGGAGCGCTAAAACCTATTGGATACAGTCAGCTCGTAAAATGAAACGAGAATTGAAGTCATTAAAAAAAAAGAATTGGATAAAAAAACAAATTTTAAAATTAAAATCGTGAACAGGGTGAATTGAGATTGCGATTCTATAACGATTAATGGTGCAGGCCTAGTCTGAAGACCTTGGCCCTGTAATCTGTGCTAACCCTCAGTGGGGCAGCAACGTTTAGTGGCTTTTCAAGGGAAGCTATGGTACGGCGTCCCATCTCTCCTAAGCTATGAGCTCAGCGACTGAAGTTACTGACAATGTGTAGTTTAATGGCAACAAAGTTAACTAATGCCTGCTAACAGTCTATACACCACTTACCCACAGCAGTGTCCAGGGCGCACATGCAGAGCAGACATCTGTCACAGGGGTCGGCTGTGGAGGAGCTCCTACAGGCTGTCTGCAGCTTCTCACTGGTCCTACAGCACGCACACAGCAGCCTTTAGTTACTTTATGGTTGATTTGTGTGTGGCAAATTCTAGACTGATTGTATCTAAAAAAGCAAACTAGAAGAACACATGCTTATGTCCGTGATGTGTGTGGTGTCCTGCTGACCTGTAGATGGTGCTGACTGTAGAGGGGAAGTCTGCCTGCAGCGTGGTGACAAAGCTCTCCGTCAGACGCTGGATGCTGGACTTGTCTGTCGTCTGTGGGACACACACAAACGCACACTGAACGCAACCGTATGGAATCGCAGTAGACTTCATTCATATCATGCAATACCAGAGACATACAGTACTTATTTCTGTATGGTTGCAAAAACATGGTGCCCACTGGGTCCAACCAAACACCAACATTTCCATATTTTTAAAGCACTTTTTAGAGCTGGGTCACAGAGTTATCCAGTTCACTTAAGGATTAACTTTGGGTTTTATAATAATTTATAATTTTTACTGTTTATTGATCCCCAGTGGGGAAATTACAATATACACTCTGTTTGTCAGTAGGTCTAAAGTACATGCTCAGGACCTATTCATGCACAAATGGATAGATGTCAGAGTGGGGGGGCTGCCAGTGCTGGACCCGCGCCCTGAGCGGTTGGGGGGGTACGGTGCCTTGCTTAAGGGCACCTGGCGAGGTGAACTGGCATCTCTCCAGCTACCAATCCACACTCTGTACTCTGGTCCGTACTGGGACTTAAGCCGGCGACCCTCCGGTCTCCAACCCAACTCCCTTCGGACTGAGGGCACTTTTAGCAGATAGCTGGTCCCAGCTGTCTCAGTCAGCGTTGCAGAATTTGCACACGGCTGTGTTTTTATCTTAGATGTGGTTTTGCAAATAAACGCTTTAAAAATATAAATAAAATGTGGTTGTCTCTGCAGGGTGCTGTTACCGTCAGATCTTACCTTGGTGTCCAGGCTTGGTAGGAAAACCGAGGGCACGCTGAACATGCGGTTGTAGTACGCGATCTCTTTAGCTGAGTAGTCCCTCATTGGCCTCACTAGTATTGTATCACCATATCTGGAGTCTGAGAAACCCTGTTAGAGGAAACACACACACAAATACATTACGATCAATTTCCAAAAGATGATTTTTTTTATTCCTCTTTTTAGTCACCTTAAGCAGTAATTCCTATACTCATGAGCAGCACTGTAACTGACATAGCTTCTCAGTTTTGAACTGTGCTCTATGTATGTATAGGTTTCAGATTATATTTATTATTTTATGCTAGAACTTTGTTATCTATTGTGCTGAGTCTGAGTAGCAAATTGGGTTCCTTCATGATTTTAACATGCTTGAATGACAAAGACTCTAAATCTGTATACAAAAAGAACAATACTGCTTTAAGTCAGACATCACTAATCTAATATCTGAAACAAGGAAAGGCTGAAGGTGACACCACAGTAAATCCCCGACTGCCTATCATCTGCCCACCTACGCACCGTGTCCTGAGCCAGCTGGGCCCCTCTGCCCAGCGATATGCTGGTGAGCAGCTTTACAGCCAGTCGGGTGCAGTTGTCTCCCAGCATCAGCTTACTGTAGCCTTCAGTCCGAGCGGTGTGCACCAGCAGATGCTGCCTTTGAGGAGAACACACACAAAAGTACAGGCTGGACATCGTGTTGTGTTTTAATTAACACCATGATCGTCATTGGCAAGGCAAATGATACAACATTTTCTCTGCAGCCCAGTGAATGTTCTCTCTGGGCCTCCCGTTTTGTATCCCTTATTTATTTATTTTTTAATCATCATGGACGGTGCACAATAATCTACATTTTACTTTTCACTTTAATGTAAATGTGCCAGAATTAGCTAATGTGCTAATTTTCATCTGTAGTCCCCGGGCAGCTCATTACGAATGGCCTATTATTAATCCTACAAAACCCATCAATACATTATAAAAGTGGCAGATATGTGACAAACTATGAGGCAAGGCACTGCAAGTTTAGTTTGCTCTGACCACACTGACCATGTGGAGTACATTAAATTTCTGTGGGAAGAACACACCACTTGGGAAACGTACTCAATGAATGAGATTCACGTTTCATTTTCAGTTAAGTCATCATCCATGTCAAAACAATGGAGGAGAGTGGTGTATTACCATCAACAGCTCAAACTGAATACAGAAGCCCCATCAGGACCGATAGTAGTGTCGGTCTAACCTTAGCGTGTTGAGCAGGTCTTCTCTGGCTGTCAGTGTCTTGGCAGAGCCAATCAGCTGCTGCAGTAACTGTCTTTGGGACTCCTGAACACGAGGTAGGGACGTTTCCTCCTGTTGCCGTGGCGGCGCACTGCTTCTGCTGTCGCTCTGAATGAAATGATCGACAGCTGCTTTGTAGGCGCTGGCTGGTTGCTCTGAGAGGGCGGGGCCAGCCGCCAACACCGAACTGGGAAGGTCCAGAACCTAAAGAGGTTGGAGGGCACATTCAATATCACATTTGATCCAGACCTGCAGAGGAGGGTCTGACTCGTCCACATAGCATGCATGAAAAACGTGCACTGGTTATTATTATGTGTATGTTCAAAAGTAGTGTTAGTCGTGCAACAGAAAGCTAAGATTGGACAGATAGTCTAGCTAGCTGTCTGGATTTACCCCTGCGAGATCTGAGGACCAGGTAACCACAGTCCTCAGATTGGACAGATAGTCTAGCTAGCTGTCTGGATTACCCTGCAGAGATCTGAGGACAGGTAACCATAGTCTCAGATTGGACAGATAGTCTAGCTGCTGTCTGGATTTACCCGCAGAGATCTGAGGACCAGGTAACCATAGTCTCAGATTGGACAGATAGTCTAGCTAGCTGTCTGGATTACCCTGCAGAGATCTGAGGACCAGGTAACCATAGTCCTCAGTTGAAAGATAGTCTAGCTAGCTGTCTGGATTTACCCTGCAGAGATCTTAGGACCAGGTAACCATAGTCCTCAGATTGGACAGATAGTCTAGCTAGCTGTTGGATTCACCCTGCAGAGATCTGAGGACCAGGTAACCATAGTCCTCAGAAATCCACCAGAGGTTAGAACGCCAACACAAAGGAAGAGGAAGGGGACGGACATCGGGGAGAAGACATACATCCGGGGGAAATTCCTGCAGCACCGGAGCAATCATGGGAAGCGGAACGTCGAGGATACAGACTATATTTGATCTGATGTAGTCTTTTTTTGTTAGTTTGACATTTCAGACCTTTACAGGTACAACCTCATAACATCGTAAAAGTGTTGTGAGACTAGGTAAAACCGTAGTGAAATATTGGGTAACAAAATGCATGTTTGACAGAGTTTTAGACTGTTTGAGGTGTAGTAACAGACTCCTGAGGTTGAGCAGAGGGGTCCTGACCTGTTCCAGAGGCACCATGTGGAAGGGGAAACCAGTTGCTTTGAAAACAGCCTGCAGCTCAGCCAGCGTCCTCTGTCTGTCCTCCACAGACTGGCCTACAGCACCACCTCTGGGAGCATGTAACGGGCACGCGCGCGACGCTCTCACGTCACACACTCAACGCCACCACGCACTCACGCACTCGGCCACACACACACACACACAACCACCACACCACCACACACACACAACCACACCACAACACCACCACAACACACACACACACCACCACACACACACACACACCACACCCCACACACACCACACACACACACCCACACACCACACCACACACACACAACACACACACCCACCCACACACACACACACACACCCACCAACACACACACACACACACACACCACCATAGTGTAAATGCGTTGTCAAGAATCATTTCAGAAAGGACACGTGTATAGAGTTTAGATTCTCTGTCCGAGCCCAAACTTGACCCAGCCCGACCCTCGGGCCATATTTCCTGCAACTACCCTCGGGCCGGGCTGGGCCCTTGATCAAGCACTTATGTTTTGTAATCAATACTTTATTAGCCTAACTGGGTGGGAAGACAGCTACGCCTCTCCAGCTTCTCCCGTAGCTCTGGGTAGCCTATATGTTCGGCACTGACTTGCGTGTGAGGTGAACTGTGCTAAATCGTGCCTCCCCCATCTGTAGCACTGTCTTTGATAATTGTGCACCCAGGCCAGATTGATTCATATATCTCACGAGTCCTTTAGCTGCAGATATGGTCTCTGCTATATCCGGCGTGTTATAGTCGGCCAGCGTGTCGGCACGCAGACCGAGGCGAAGGACAGTATTAATTAGGTGACCGAGACAAGAAAGTCTCCTATATGGTTCCAGGGCTTTGATTATGTTGCTGCCTTGATCTGTTACCCACAATATTCGACTGAGGGAACTTGTTTTTTTTTGTTTTTTAATACATTTCTTCATTCGGATGCATTGGCGATCCATTCCATTCTGAATGAACAACCAACGCGGTTTACATGCTTTGTCCTTGTTGCATTATTCTTCAAGACCATTCTAAACAGATTTCTGTAGTTCAAACAACTCGGAATTGTAGTTTAGATCATCAGTTAGAACGGCCCACGTATTAAATGGTCAGATTTAAAATCTGGCTCATGATGACAGTCAATGCGTCGGGCCGGGCTCTGACTCAACGTGCACGGGCTCTGTTAGTTTTTGATGTTTTGGGCCCAATCTATAATTTTTACATGTGTATGATGGGTTTATGGTATTGTCATTATTCACAGATCTATTTTGATATCATTTTTCTGTATAGTCTTGCATACAGTATTTTGCTTATGGTGTCATCTTTTCTTGGTTTTTGTCTGGGTGGGTGGTTACTAATGGGGGAGGGGGATGTGTTCATGTTTTTAATTGTATGTTTTAAACTTAAATTAAAAAATTGTTAATCACTAAAAGATTCCTCCTGACATAGTGTACATGAAAATGATTAGACTCTTAATTTACCATCAATGAAGACAATGCCGGGTAAGAATCTCAACTTCTTGTGAGCGTTCTGACTCAAACCCTGGGGGGAAGAAAAGGTTTCATTTAAATTAATAATTAAAAACAAAGACAAGGAAACAAGATTATATTGGACCTACTTGGTCATACAGAATCTGTATGGATAAGGAATGTATAGTGGAATTCGAAGTAGTTTCACCATCTGTTACATCATTGAGTGTTTGGGGAACTTTGGTAGTTTTATTAGTTAATTAGTGAAAGTCGTCCATTTATCCACATACAGAGGGTCTACTGCGCTCCATGCTGAAATGTTAGTACTGAATGGTACTTTCCTGCTGACATCCACTGATGTTTTATAATCTGCCTGTCTTGTGATTAGCCAAAAGGCTACTTTTCATCTGCAGTCCCTAGACAGATTGTAACAAGTCACCCTAAAATTAACTTTACACATTTGCATAACAATTACAATATATTATACATTGGGTAAAAGTACTACTATTTAAGTTAAATATGAGAAAAGTTAAGTTAAATATACACTAGAAACATAGCTGACCAACAGTCAGACAAAGACATGAACACATGAACACACACAAGGCAAGAAGCCACGTCTTTGATAATGTTTAAAAGTAACCGTGTTTCTCTTTCGGTTCGGGCATCTGGTAAGGATGCCTCCTGGGTCCTCCCTAGGGAGGTGATCCAGGCACGTCCAGCTGGGAGGAGGCCTCGGGGAAGACCCAGGACTAGGTGGAGGGATTATATCTCCAACCTGGCCTGGGAACGCCTCGGGATCCCCCAGTCGGAGCTGGTTGATGTAGCTCGGGAAAGGGAAGTTTGGGGTCCCCTGCTGGAGCTGCTGCCCCCGCGACCCGACACCGGATAAGCGGTCGAAGATGGATGGATGGATGGTGTTTCTCTTTCCTATCGGATCTGCAGCCTTGTAAACTGTTGGCTGGTTGGTTTGTCTACAGTAACCATAGCAACGCACAGAGCTGGCCATAAGCCTGCGGTGAAAACCTTGATTGAGACGCATATTCCGAATGCGCTGTATGTCCAAAGAATGCCTCTAAAACCCGAATATTATCGCAATATCCCACGTCTTAGTCGGAAAATGCTATATTTGGAAAAAGGGCTTATTCTGAATATGCTGTTTTCATGAATATTTTTATATTCTGAATAACAGTGGAATATTGGTGTGCATTTAAACGTACTGATTGTGGCTGCAAGTACCCTAACATGCTATTCTTATGACCATCTGATAAGAAAACCAACAGCTTACTAACTAACCCTTATTCCCATTCTTAAGAATTAAATGGAGCGTTAGTTGATGCAGGACACGGAAGTCCTATGCCCACTAATTGATGTCCCATTCCCACCCAATCACAGCCATTTGTTTTGACATATTTTAAATTTAAACAGGCAAACCTCTTGGACTTGACGGAGCATTGAGCAGGAAGACGGACCTCCAGACACCGCCAGCAGCACCTACAACCAGACAAGACCGTTTGGTTGATCTGAATTATTCTGTATGCATAGTAAACGAAGAAAATGAAATTGCAGTATATTGTGTGTCATGCTGTGTCAGTTATGTAGAGAATATAGTGCACAAATAAAGCACACACATTACCTTCTCTCCAGGGAAAATCACCCTGTTTTTGCCCAGCATGGCTCTGAACTTATGGATGAAGTATTCCTTGAAACAGCCCCTAACACGGAGAAATGATAGGAGCAAAGTCAGTAACATAGTAATTGTATGTATCTGCATTGTGGTCTAATTTCTCTACAACAATACAAACAAAACATTTGAAAATCAGGTCTAAGACAGGCTGGCTCCACGGCCTGGTCACAACTAAAAAAAATCAGATTCTCTCATGGGCTCTACTTTCTAAAATAGTGGCCTTTATTTTCCTCCACATGCTTATTTAGAGATGGCTAGATTTATGTCTCCTCTTTTAAAATAACATTTAAGAAGATTGGGTGTTTTTTGATCTGCTCCTCACACTCACCACTCTGCTGCTGAGTTTCTCCTCTCTTACACAAATTGCCTTTTTTATTTACTATTCACTTTTTTATCATTGTAACAATTCCTCAAAGAGGTGTATAAAACTGAACCAGGTGTGAGTGAGACTTTATAAAGCTGACTAAACAATTTAAGTATATTTATGTATTTGTGCCTGCAGACAGTTTTAGCCTTAAAGCTTTAGTGCGTAACGTTTTGATATTAATGAACGTACGTTACACCCAAGCCATTGTCAAATGAGTTGCTACAAAGCGAAATTAAGACTCTCAGCTCCACACAACTCTCTCTGGAGGTCTCAGTAGGACTCTGGTCAGAAGATTGTGGCGTCCGGTGACTTTCCCTCGCAGGAACTCAAGTGAAGATAATGACCTGTTTTTTAATCCTCTGTGTCCTCCTTGGCTACTAGCAACTCAACAGCTTTCTGCATCCAGCCCCATGGAGCCGTACATCCGTCTTACCTGCAGAACGTGTCTCCTGCTCGGATGACCACAGCTGCAGGCGCCTCTTTGCACTTCACACATTTCTTAGAAACACTAACAAATGTAGAAAGAAAAGACATCTTCAGAAACAATTAGATTCCTATTTCATGACACACTTATGTAAGTATACACCCCCTATGTTAAAATACAAGGGGCATAAGTATACACCCCCCTATGTTAAAATACAAGGGGCATAAGTACACACCCCCCTATGTTAAAATACAGGGGCATAAGTATACACCCCCTATGTTAAAATACAAGGGGCATAAGTATACACTCCCCTATGTTAAAATACAGGGGGCATAAGTACACACCCCCCCATGTTAAAATAAAGGGGGCATAAGTACACACCCCCCCAATGTTAAATTCCCATAGAGGCAGGCAGAGATTAATTATTAAAGGCCAGTTATTTCATGGATCAGGATACTATGCATCCTGATAAAGTTCCCTTGGCCTTTGGAATTAAAATACCCCCCCCCTCCCCCATGGCTTTATTTCAGTTAGACTAATAGCTGCTTTGATTTGCGTTCTGAGATGATTTTATATGCATACCCCACGCCAATCTCTACGTATGGTGAAGGGTATGTGATGATGTACTTATGCCTCCTGTATTTTAAGGAAGAATATTTATTTATTTACAATCCATTACTCATTCAGAAAGAATATTGGTGTCCTTGAATGTTGGATTTTTCCTATTTTTTTAGTTAAGGCATTAAGATCAATTTCCAAAAGATGATTTTTTTTATTTATTCCTCTTTTTAATCAACTTTAGCATGGGTGTGTAAACTTATGATAATGAGATATAAACCTGTCAACAAGATACAGCCTACTGAAGTGCGGTAGCTCTGTCAATAGGGACTGGAGTTGGGAACCAGAGGGTCGCAGGTTCAAATCCCCATACCGACCAAAAGTCCAGATACCTTGGTCGGTACATGGTAATTTCCCCTTGATGAAGTATACATATGGCGGTGAACTTCAAAGACTCAACGTGCCAGCACATTTCCAAAATAATGGAATAACTTTCTTCATAACGTACCTGGGTCCCTCCGCAGGCTGCAGCTGCTCGTGGTAGTCCTCATCCACCTGGCACATTGGGAAGACGGCTAACAAGCTAACAAGCTAACGTTGCTGAGTCTTATTGAC